>NC_066579.1:116977369-117281792 GCF_024323335.1 Lathyrus oleraceus
ACCATCCAACACAATTACAAATGCAACAAATATACAATGCAATGAGACTCAATAACTCGATTCGGTTCATGTGGTACCAATACGTGAACACTCAGGTTCACCACTTGAATCCTCGCCTCCTAGGATCAAAGCCATCAATTTGTTACCATCACCTCTGAGAACGTCTCACTGATTCTGTCACCTCCGAAATCAGCTACCGGCCCAATCCACACAAAGATTTGAGGCTCACCAACAACGAACCATTTGACCAATAACATGAATGCATGCAACATATTATACATGCAACAACAACAACATGCATAATGATCCACCACCATAGTCAATGTACATCATAGATACTGGCCATCTGCATCAAACACATGTTATACAACTCAACAACATCAACATACAACATAATAAGCAACAACAATGCATTTAAGGTTATGTCACACAACCACATAAATAGTATAATGCATTCCAACACCATCACATATAAAAATATTAATTTTTAGGTACATAAACCAATTTTAAATGATATTACACACTCTCATCTATTCGACGCTTCGAATCGCACGTCAAACGGAGTTATGGAGCTCAAGTTACATCATTTTCAGTTTCCCATTTTTTTTACGTAACAGTGGTAACCGGTTACACTCAAACCGATAACCGATTATGGGCTTCAAAAACATTCCAAAAACCTATTTTTCAAGTGGTAATCGGCTACACTCATACCGGTAACCAGTTACAAGTTCGAAGAATAGCCTAGAAATTTATTTTTTGCCGTTGGAGACCTTCCGAATCTCCGATTTTGATTCCTTAAAAACCTATGATCTCAGAATTCGACATACTATAATTATTCAATGATTAAAATAGAAAGTTCATATCATATCACAAATTAGCATAAAAAATTATTCATTCTCATCAATTCATATGTACCCCAAACCTTCCAACAACAACAATTATAACAATTCATCATTCCAAATCTGACACGAAACCACATCAATTGACACAAGTTTTACAACACACAATCTAATCAAATTTCATGGGTTTACCAACAACATTTTCATCATTCCCATAATTCAATCAAATTTTATAGGTTTAACCGCAACATTTTCATCATTCACACAATTCAACATTCATCATTCCCACATAGAGAAGAAAACATAAAATCCACATGACATAATCTACCCACCATTATCATGTTAAACCTTAGATAATCAGAACCTCACCCTTACCTTAGAGTTCCTAACAATTGATTCTTTAACCTTAAATAATGTTGAATCTCCCCTTGAACCCTAGCCTCTTCTTCTCTCTTTCTCAGCTTCTCCTCTTTTCTCCCAAATGTCATGTTACAAAGTTTCTATCCCAATTCCCCTTTTATATTTTTATTATAAATTCTATTATTTTATTAACTTATTATATTATTATTATTTTCTTAATACTAATAATAATAATAATAATAATAATTAAATAATTAAATTAATATTCATATAATATTAATTAATTAAATAAATAATAACTAATATGATTAATTAGTTTTACTCACCACACCACCATTTCTATACTTTTGCTCACACGCTCCTCAACACCTTAATTTCTAAGGCAACTATCCCACACCAAGGGTACACAACACATCAAAACACCAATATATATAACACAACCACAACTATCACATAATTAAATTGAGAAAAATAATTTAAATAAAATCTGGTGTTACATACATCATCTAAAGGTCATAAGTATTTCTTAATATATATCGACTATTTTACCAAATGGGTCGAAGTAGTGCCTTTGGTGAATGTTGGCCAAGATGTTGTAATCAATTTTACTAAGAGTCACATCATGTGCAAATTTGGGATTCCTGAGACTATAACCACAAACCAAGGCTCAGTTTTTACTGGTTAGACGATGGTTGAGTTTGCTTCACAATCAAGGATCAAATTTTTAACCTCTACCCCTTACTACGCCCAAGAAAATGCTTAAGTTAAGGCTGCAAATAAGTTCATGAATGGCCTAATCAAAAAACATGTAGGCCAAAAGCCAAAGAATTGGCATAAGACTTTGGATGAAGCACTTTGGACTTGTCGAACATCTCTTAAGGAAGCAACTAACTCTACACCTTTTTGATTGGCATTTGGACATGATGTAGTGCTGCCTGCTGAGATATACTTACAATCAATAAGAATCCAAAGGTAAAGCAAGACCCCGTTGTCATACCCCAAAATTTACCCTACCTTTTTCTCATTTCATCTGCATATTCTTACCCTAGTCATCTATCATAAAACATTCATCTGCACTTGCATTTTACAAGTATTACCATTGGTTCAAAAGGTTCTTGTTATTTATGATATAATGCACTGAATTATCGTATGCAATCTTGTGGGTTTCATTACACTACATCTTGACATTTTGGGCACAACAAACTTTTGGTGGATCACTTTCTTGACCTAGGTCTTTGGGGATCCATAACTTTGGTCTAGACATGTTGATTATGTTGGATTGCATCATAGGCAAATGAAATTGGAAGGAACTTTCAATTTTGACTTTTTTTGGTCAACAAGTCAACCATGGAAGGTTGACTTTTTGTTGACCAATTTTCTTATGTGGCATTTTTACATGGTAGTATGGTTGGCTATTTTGATCAAAGCATTGCAAATTTAAGGATTTAATTCAAGTTCAAGATTCGAATTCATAAATTGGAGGGAAAAAGTACTTTTCTTAAGGAAGATGTCACAAATCATATTCAAAGACCTATGTTTCAATTACAAAGTCATAAAATTGCATTACAAAAGTCAAAATTAGAAATTACATAAGAAAAGACATTTTTAACCTAAGGTTGACTTTTGGTCAACTGTTGACTTTAGGTTAAATAGTTTACCAAAGTCAAACTGACCACCTATTCTTTCATTTCTCTTCATCCTCAAGATCTTCCATTTTTATGCCTCCAAGGTCTTCAAAATCTCTTCATGCTCTTGATGTCATGCCTAACCTTCATGATGCCATGCCAAACCAAGTTTTGTGCACCCTATAAAATATACATTAACCCTACAACAATGAAAATGAGTTAGCATCATACACAACACTTGGCCCACATTTCATACACACATGCCAAATCAAGTCATGACAATAATGCACACACATTCATATAGTCCACGTTCTAAAATTCAACAAGCATACCATAAGCACACAAGTCCAATCTATCATGATTCACCATTCAATCACTTAGCCAACTTATCATTCAAATTAACACACCAATTCCCAAAGAAGCCCATCTAAAGCATCATCAACCATCACTATATGTTTCCAACTTTTGATTCAATGCTAACCTCTAAATTGTCATTAGCATTTTTTCTTTTTGTTCATTAGCCATATAACTAACAATTGCTTACCCATTCAAACTGACTTCTAACTCCAAACATCAATTCAAAATAATATTCCCTATTTTCTTTGTTTAAAATAATTATTTTACCTAATTAATATTTCATCTAAACCAACTCAACATAACAACTTAGTTCAACTAACATAATCTCTAACTCCTACTAGCATTCACTAACTACTAATTACCATAATAGTTCAAACTAACTATCAAGATCATTCCACTAACCTTTAATCAATTAGCATTAACAACTCCAACAACCAAAACACTAACATCATAACAATTCTAATATAACAATCCAAACTAATTTCTAACCAAATCCTAGCGAACTCACTAACAGTTAACTAACCTAACTGTCAAAGTTTCTACATCTAACATAAACTAATAGTTGACTACCCTAACTGTTTTTCAAACTACCACTAACCATGAACCGATTGACATTAACAACAGTTAAAATCCAACAGTTTCACATAACAGTTCAAATCCATTCATAACAAACATCAACTAACTCGAGCTAAACTTGCAACCTAACTAACATTTCCTATTAATTAATTCAATTAACTAACAGTTCCACTAATCAAACTAACTAATTACCATAATAGTCCAATTAACATCTCCTAGTTGTCAGAATTCCTAAGTCCTAATATCATTTATCACTAATAGTTCAGTTAACCTAATAATTAACATTTCTAACTTCAATTCAAACTAACATTGTTAGTTAACTATTAACTAACTTGGCCCATGAATCAACTACCTTCCATCCAATTTCACAGCTTCCCTAAATCTCTAACCAGCTTGCCCTAATAGTTATCCAATTCAGTTATGAACTCCATCTCCAATCTCTCTATTTAAACTCTCCCTTTGCAATCACAATAAACAATTCACTCTGATGCCATTCACTCTTCTAAATCTGCAAATTCTCTCCACTCTCTTTTCTAACAACCACAAACACACCTACAACTCAATCTTCCATTGTTGAGCAAAACTTCACCTTGAAGTTTGGCTTCAACAGAGCTTAACCTCACCAATCCTTTACACTCTTTTCACTCAATAACAACAATACAATAATTCCTATAGGCTATTCATAGAAGAAGAAGAATAAAAAATCACTACAAGAAGCAAGGGATTCAAGGTGATTACCTGGCTAAACATCATCTGGTATTTTCAATGCATTGTCTTCTTCAAGCGCTCCAACACTTCTAGAGTATACCTCCGCTCTGTAGGTAGGCTCGTTTCCATTGTTTCTTCGTCGTTTTTCTTCAAACAAGTTACCATGTGTTAGGATTCCGAAGAAGGAATGGAAGCCCTAGGGTAATGGTTTATGTTATTGAATTATGGCCATTTAATTTTAGATTAAAGATTTAGGGTTCTTGGAGTTTTTATGAGGGATGGGAGATTTTGAGTGAGTTTTAGACGAAATAGGTATGAGAGGTGATTAGAGGAGGTAAAAATAAATCAAGTGGTGGTGGTTGTTTCCGTTTCTGGGTGGCTCTGCTGCCTCCGACACGACATATTGATTTCCAACAAATGGAGATGCAAGAGGGGGAGAAGCGCATGATAGGATTAAAAATTAAAACGAAGGGAGTTTGGTTTCCTCAATTTTGTTACCCTCACAATCTTGGGATTCAAAATAAGCCCAAAGATATTTTACTGCCTGCACCTCAACATTACTTACTCAATTCCCTTTTCCATGAATTCAAACGAGAACAGAAGGGAGAGAAAAACAAGAAAGGGGGGTTTTAATTGTTTTTACAGATAATAACAACTTTTGCAAATAAGACACACGTGAAAAAATAATGTTATCAACACAGAAGTTTATCCTGGTTCGCTTGAAATTCAAATCTACTCCAGTCCACCCGGCCAAGGTGATTTCTCCTTTAACAAGGACTTAATCCACTAATCTTGAAAGATTACAACACAGAGCGTCTAAGTAGATAAAGATCTCTTAGCCCTCTCAAGTTTACAGACTTCACAAGTCACTTGAGGAATATTCAGCAAGTAATAGAAAATACAGTTATGTGCTTGGTGCTTCTAAGTAAGCAGAAGTTACACAATATGAGAACAAAAATATTCCACACTTAGAGCAACAACTTGTGTGAAAAGAGAATGAACAAGAATAAGAGATTTATGATTTGTTTGTAGTATTCTCGTGTGCCTTGTTATCTTATATGAATATGATCCATCCTTTATATAGAGACTTGATGAGGAGACCGTTGGAGGAGGAAATCTTGGAAATGATAGAATTTTAATGTAATTAATCTCTTTGTCCTTTCCATAGAAATTTTGGGACGTGTTAACTTTTCTTCCAAATATAGATTCTTTCCAAACGCGGAAGACTTCACAGCTAAGTCTCAGTGATCGTTCTGAGTCAGAGTGTGCAGAGATCAGATGTTTCTGTCCAGCATGTGTATCTTCAGATAGTTACTAAAAGGATGATTGACATCAGAGTTTCTTGATGTCTTGTTGATGGAGATTACTTAAGATTCAAAAATCATTAGACCTTTAGAGTGCGCTGTTCAGATTCAGAGCATCTGAAACTTCTTTCTACGTAGAACTTTGTGCGCTTTCTTTTGTTCAAAGTCAGATCCTCTGCATGACTGACTTCTAAGTGGTCATTCTGGACTGACGTGAATATATGATGTACGTTTATTTGACCCTTTTTGGATTAGAGTCCTTCACACTTAGATAAATTATGTTAGGGTACCAATTTGTTTCATCCTTTGTTATCATCAAAACTTTAGACTTGAATTGTAGACATGCAATCTTGTTCTTACAATCTCCCCCTTTTTGATGATGACAAAAACCTCAGAGTTATGATAAAATAGTGATACTTCAACAAGGATTAAAAATTATCTCAGAGTCAGATGAGTGACGACTCCCCCTGAGATAGATCATATAAGATTTTTCAGATATTCTTACCAGATCTCCTTGCGTAGCAGCCAGTTTTTACCTTAGATACTTCCTGCAGCTTAGATTATCATAAGAGTTTTTTTAAATGTGCGTAGTGCAGCAAGCGACTTAGATATTATTTCATCAGAGTTGTTTTTATTCTCCCCTTTTTGTCAGACTCAAAAAGACTTAGCACAAAAGAGAGTAGTCAAAATATGGTTCATATATGAGAAAGAGAATTATAGATAAGCATCTATTTAGAACAGAGAGAAAAACATAATACATAAAAGATAAGCAAGTAAGGAAAAAAAACAAACAAAGCCTAAGTGCCTAAGGGTTCAAAGGAGGAGACATCCTTTGGAGCAGCTGAGTCAGCAGGTTCTGAATGTTGTTGTTGACGAAGTCTTGTTGGTCCAGTCTTGCTCTCACTCTCTGTTACTCCTTCTGTAGCTCATCCAGAGTCTTCAGGACAAGAGGAGCGAGGTCAGAATGAGATTGCTCCCTCTGAGTTAGAGCGTCATTTCTTGCTTGCAGCTTCTTCTACAACTATGCATGCTGCTTCTTTAGCATCAACTTTTGCTTTTGCTTCAGCTTCAGCAGCAGCAACAACCTTCTCTGTAGCTTCTCTAGCTCTTTGCTCTTCTTTCAGAAGAACCTTCTCTTCTGCTTCTCTTATGGCCTTCACTTCTTCCTCTCTGTCCAAACATGTTTGCAGCCTCTCTCCAGCTTCTCTGATAAAGTCGTTTTAGACTTGTTCATAGAGGCCTTTCAGCTTGAAAGCCTCATATGTCATCCATCTGATCACTCTATTCTAGTGAATCCTCACTGCAGAGGAATCATCACTGATTGTAGAGTTTATAGATAGAGATCTGATCTTCTCCACTGAAGACTCGGGAAATAAGGTTATTGCTTCTTCCAAGGTGGGAAGGGTGGGTTCTGGTTCAGGTGTTAGAGATGTAGGTTCTAGTGGTATGGGGATGGTTTCAGTGGGAGGTTGAGAGGGATGGGTAATGGGGTTTTTATTGGGAGTTATGCTGTGTGGTTCAGATGGAGGTGTTGGTGGTTGTTCAGATGGTGATGGGATATTTGTTTCTGGTTCAGATTGGTGTTGGGTGAAGAGGGTACGAGCCTGAAGATGAGATATAGTGGGGGATTGGGGGTCAGAGGGCTCAGTGTCAGAGGAGATGTTATAGTAAGGTGGAGATGAAGGTGGTGAAATGGGTTCGTTGAGCATTTCAGCTTTAGATATGGGCAAGGTTGTGGTGGTGAAATTAAATTTTTGAAGAGGAGGAGATGATGAGTTAGATATAGGTATTTTAGAGGGTTTGGTGGTGGATGGTGAAGGTTCAGAGTGTGTGTATATTGGTGAGGTTTGAGGAAGGGAAGAAGCAAGTTGCCTTAGATGAAAAGATGGAGAGTTAGGAGGCAGAGACTTACTTGGAGATTTAGAGGAGGAGATCAAAGGGACATGAGGTCTTGATATAGAAGGTTCCCCCAACTTGGCTTTCTTATTCTTCAGATTCACGAGGGCTCCCGTTGTCTCTTCATAAAATTGGGTGGATGATCAGGTAGCCAATCCACAGAGAAATCTGAGATATCAACTCCTTGGTTGGCCAGATCCTGCAGATAGTGCGTAACAACCTCTGGAGGATCAATCTTTGAGAAGAGGTAAATGCCATTGGGTATCCTCTGACCTTTCAATGCTTCCCAGGAGGTGTCCAACAACGGTTTGACCGGAACCTTCTCAATTACCCACATGCTCTTCAGATTTCGTGCATTCAGATGCCTCCCAGTGTCAACAGTTACATCCTCCATCAGATTGTGATGGATCAGATGATCCACCAAGTCGTACTCTATCAGAACATCAGATATCAGCCTTCCCAGAGGGATGTAAGTTCTGGGCTTCATGTTGTTCCTGGTGTCTCTTACAGAGTCCCCCAGGTATTTGAAAAGCAACACTGACAAATTCAGCTTTAGCCCTTTGTGGAGGCAGTAGAGGATACACTTCTGGTCAGTGTTGATATAGTCTGAAGAGTTGGATGTTGGGCGGTGATGAATAGTCCCTAGAATGATCTTCATCCAGACTCTCAGGTTCTGGGGATGTTCCTTATTCTTGGACGAATTACCCTCAATGTTCTACTTGAAAATTGTTGGGGCAATTTCCTGGGACATGTATTTTGCCCTAGGGTTGATGTTGTAAATATGTCTTTCCCCTGTCTTCTCCATGTTCAGAAGGGAAGCAATTGATTTCTCGATGATGATGATCTTCACCCCTAGAACGTAGGACACAATATAGTGGTAGTCCGAATCTGCAAAACGCCAGAATTCCTTGACCAGATATGTGTAAACGGGACCATAGAGCCTTTGAAAGTAGTTTTTTCACCCTTGCTTTCTGAGTTCTTCAGTGAGACCTATTCCATTCCTTTTCATATTCTCGAAATCAACCAAAGATTCACACAGGACTTCGAGCTTGTCAAACGGAGTGGCAAGGTTGATGTGGGGTTCACGATCCAAAATGTGGGGTTCTTTGTATATGGGAGTGGAGATAACACCAGTTGTTGCAGTGGTTTATTGGGAAGAACTTTGAGGTTGCTCTGTTGATTCCATTTGTTGTGAGTAGTTGTATAGTGATTGTTGTTGGGAATCCATGAAGAAGATGAAGTTGTTGAAGAACGTTGAAGATGCTTGAGAGAGAGAGAGAGAGAGGTTTGTGTAGGATGTGAGCGAAAAGTGTGAAAGAGTGAAGTGTGGTAACTATAAGTACAAACGAGGTGCATGCAAAATGACATCGTTAGATGGAAGATGAATAGTTAAATTTAATGATGGCACATAAAAAGAGTTGACACACTAGGAGAGAAATTGATTACAACTAATGATGAATGTCTAATCCACAAATTAGTACACTGCTGAAGATCTCAAGATTCGGTCTCTTGATTTCTGTTAGACAGGTGTCTAGAAGGTCCAAGGTCAGACGTAAGAGAAACCACATGTTAATCTATCTGATCTTCAGGAATACCAAAAGATTGGATCCTGAGGATTTCTGATTCAGATGACTTCTAACTGGTAGAAATATCAGATTCAGATCCAGACACCGAATGTTACGTTTAGAACCTTATTTTGCCATTTCAAAGTACCACATTAGATTCATTCTAGGCAATTTTCAATTTTCAAGTGTTTCAAAATGAGTGAGAATCTATCTTCAGCAAGGGGTTTTATGAAGATATCAACCCATTGATGGTCTGTATCTATGAATTCTAACGAAATTACCCCTTTCTATACACAGTCTCTGATAAAATGATATTTTATTTCTATGTGATTTGCTCTAGAATGTAGAATAGGGTTCTTACTTAAACATATGGCAACAGTATTGTCATAGAAGATAGGAACGTTACTCTCATATATCTGAAGATCTTTGAGTTGATTCTTCATCCAGAGCATCTGAGTAGTGCATAATGAAGTTGATATATATTCGGCTTCTGCAGTAGAGAGTGCAATGGTTGACTGTCTTTTGCTGGCCCAAGATATGAGATTATTTCCCAAGAACTGACAGTTTCCAGATGTGCTTTTATGTTCTATTCTGTCTCCTGCATAATCTGCATCACAATATCCAAAGAGTCTATACTCTGATGTTTTCTCATACATCAGGCCAAGGTTAGGTGTTCCCTTCAGATACCTTAGGATTCTCTTAACTGCTGTTAAATGAGACTCCTTTGGGTCTGATTGGAATCAGGCATAGAGACATACACTAAAAATAATATCTGGTCGTGTAGCCGTCAGATAGAGAAGAGAGCCTATCATACCACGATAGAGCTTCTGACAAACCTTTTGACTGACTTCTTCTTTCTCCATAATGCATGTTGGATGCATGGGTGTCTTTGCTGGTTTGCATTCTGACATTTCAAATTTCTTCAAAATATCTTTAATGTATTTACTTTGGTATATGTATGTAGCTTCTGGAGCTTGATTGATTTGAATTCCCAAAAATAATTTTAGTTCTTGCATCAAACTCATTTCAAATTCTGCCTGCATTAACTCAGAGAATTCTTGACAAACAGAGGGGTTAGATGAACCAAAAATTATGTCATCCACGTATATCTGACATATCATGAGATCATTTCTAATGTTTTTACAAAAGAGTGTGGAATCAACTTTTCCTCTAATAAAATCATGTTCCAGAAGAAAGGTACTTAGTTTTTCATATCAAGCTCTAGGGGCTTCTTTCACACCATACATAGATTTTTTCAGTTTAAAAACGTGTTATGGACATTTAGGGTTTTCAAAACCTGGAGGTTGATGAACATACACTTCTTCTGAGATATAACCATTTAGAAATGCTCTCTTGACATCCATCTGATATAATTTGATGGAATGATTAACAACAAATGATACAAGTAAGCGAATGGATTCTAACCTGGCGACTGGAGCAAAGGTTTCGTTGTAGTCAATGCCTTCTTGTTGACTATAACCTTGTGCTACTAATCGTGCTTTGTTCCTGACCACTTCTCCCTTCTCATTTAGTTTTTTTTTTCTGAATACCCATCTTGTTCCAATGATGTGAGTTCCTTTGGGCCTTGGTACCAGATCTCAGACGTCATTCTTTGCTAATTGATCCAGTTCCTCTTCCATTTCCAGAGTCCAGTCATTATCTTGAAGTGTCTCATCACAGGAAGTAGGCTCTATTAGATACACTAATCCCAGAGGGTTTTCTTCAGATACTTTGAATGTAGACCTCGTTCTAACAGGTTCATCCTTGTTTCCCAAAATCAATTTTTCAGAGATGGTAGGACGATTTCTTGGTCTTTTCTATATAGTTGAGATTTCAATTGTTTTTGGATTTTGCTTCTCAGCTTCCTTAGATTCTTTGATCTTTTCATCAGAACCTGCAAGAGTTATCTCCAAATATACATGTTTTTCAACTAGCTTTGATTTTTCAGAGTCAAGCTTATCATCAAATCCGACATGTATTGATTCTTCCACAATTTTGGTTTTTGTATTGTATACTCTGTAGCCCTTAGAGCGCTCTGAGTATCCTAACATAATACCTTTTTGTGCTTTTGAAACAAACTTGTTTAGATGCTCTTTAGTATTAAGAATAAAATAGGAGCATCTAAAAGGATGAAAGTAAGAAATGTTGGGTTTTCTTCCCTTACACAGTTCATAAGGAGTGCCATACCAATTTCTCTTCGTTTATAAACATTAAACATTTTACATTTTGATCTCTTAGATCTTAAAGATTAATTTTGTAAATGTTGTTTTTCCTCTTGCCAGTGAAAAGAATTGTTCCATTGTTCTGATTAATTGCTCTACAAGTTTTTTTATTGAAGATTATATCATAACCGTTATCACTTAATTGACTTATTGATAACAGGTTATGCATTAATCCTTCTACTTAGAGAACATTAGAGATAAAGGGAAGAGTTTCATTACCAATAGTTCTGGAGCCTCTGATTCTTCCTTTCTGATTTCCTCTGAAACCTACGAAGCCAACATCTTTAAGTTCCAGGCTTTGGAACATATGCATTCTTCCCGTCATGTGTCGCGAGCATGCAGAGTCCAGGTACCATGATTGGTGTCTTAACTCTACTGCATATGATATCTGCAACATAAACTATTTTATCCTTTGGTACCCATAATCTTTTGTGATTAGTTCTCCCAGAGTTTCTTGAAACTTTGGGTTTTCTAGCATTGGTAAAATTTTGTGTTTGTGTATGTGTGTAGTGATAAGAAAATGGGGATTTAGGTTTATCATCTGCAAAAAATGTGTGTTTTTCTTCATTAGAATCATATCATATTCCTCTTTTCTTATTCTGACTGACTCCATAAATCATAGAGGCCATTCTGCTTCTTTCTATCCCATTTTTCAGAAACTTTTGAAAATCCTTTTCATATTCATATATAATTGTGTTAGAAGTTTGCGGGGCTTGAGATAAAGCTTCTTCAAGTTTTAAACATTGTTTATTTATAGATTCTTTTTCTCTTTCCAAAATCAATGTCATCTTTTAATTCAGAAACTTTTATCTCAAGCTTATCACATTCATCAATGGTTCCTTCAAGAACCCTTTTTAATGCTTTCAATTTTTGTCGAAGTTTCTGATATAAGCTTAAAGATTCAGATAGGCAAGATTCAAGGTCAGAGCGAGACAGATCAAAAAATACCTCTTCAGGATCAGATTCTCTTTCTAATGAGCTTCCAGATGTGGTAGCCATAAACGCAACATTTGCTTGTTCTTCTTTAGAGTCTGATTCTGAGGCATCAAATTCAGATTCATCCCAGGTGGCCATAAGTCCCTTCTTAGATTTGAAGGAGTTTTTCTTGAATCCTTCTCTTATAGAGTTTTCTTTCTTAAGCTTTGGGTATTCGTTTCTATAGTAATAACATAAATGTAAATTACATGGTTAATGATAGACAAAATTAGTGAAGTATAATTAGTGGTTAGTAATATGTACAAAATGAACATTTTTTTAAGACTATTTCCTAGGCCAAAAAGACTTAAAAATATGACACATTAAGGGATAGTTTATCATTGATGCAAAGTATTGAAGATGATTAAAAAAATCAACTAACAATAGATTTATAACAAATAAAGTTATGCAACCTTAAGTCCATCTATTAATATTTAAAAAAAAGTGATTTGTTCTCTTTCTTTTGCTTTTATTCCTCTTTTATTTAGCAAGATGGTAAGAGAGAAAATAAATTAGCATAATGTAAATGATATGGTTAGATAAACAATAAACATAAATATAAAATACTTGAAATAAAGTGACCAAACAAAATAGATTGCAAGAAAATAAAGTGAAATAATATAAATGTTAGAAGTTAGTAGTTAGTGAACATAAACATAAAGTAAATAAAAATGAACAATAAAATAAATTGTAAGGAATTAAAGTGTAATAATATAAATGTTAGTAGTTATTAGTTAGTAACAATAAGCAAATGGATTAGCAAGTTAATGTAAAGACATGGTTTCATCTATGTATCAAATGACTTAAATATGGTTGAAATAGAGGCAATATATCAATGCCTCAAAGTATCATGAATGATCTATTGATCAACCATTAATAGGTTTGAAACATTGAAGATTTAATCAACTCTAAGCAACCATGGCCATGATATAATAGAACTCATCAACCAAATAAATGTAACAACAAGTCAACAATAAATATTAAATGATAACAAAAAAAAGCAACACTAAAGAAGGTGAACAAAAAGGTAGTAAGAGTAAGAAATCTAAAAAAAAAGTGTGTAAACCAAAGTTAATCATTTTTTACAAGCTTGAGTCTAAACCCTCTCAAAAGATCAACCAAGAACAAACAACCATTTTCAACACAAAAACAGAACCAAAAAATTAACAAAGTTTAAGCTAAAATCATTATCCAAAAATGTTGAAAAAGGGTATGTTAAAATGGTGTTGAGCTTGGATATGAAGCAAGGGGTTTGGGATGAAAGTGTTTATGGTGGAAGTTTAGTGAAAGGGCTGAGTTATGAGTGTTAGAGAATGAGAAGTTTTGAAAAAAAAAATGTGAAAGAGGACAAAAAAGTTGGTGGGGTGACTTTTTTGAGTGAGAAAGATTTTTTGTTTTGACCTAGGTTTGGAGAGGAAAGTGAATGGTACTTGGACACAACTTTTGGGAGCTAGGAAGCATGAAAAATGAGGGGAAATAGTACCTCTATTTATAGGGAAAGTAACTGGAAAAGGGGGTGAACCAAAAATGGCCTGGAAGCCTGATTTTTGCCCAATAGTCGATTATCCTGATTGGTGTAATCGATTATAGGAACCAAAATTGGCATGGAACCCTGATTATTGCCCAGTAATCGATTACCAAGGTTGGTGTAATCGATTACACTGTCCAAAAAATTGAATTTTTGCTGTTTTGGTGGTGTTTTCTCAAGTATGAACGCCATGCCTTGAACCCGTGCAACATGTCTTTGGTTTTGGATGCTAATGCAAGTATGGTGATGAAATGATGAATGTATGTATGGGTAATAGGGACACGGATCACCTGAAGGTTGTATGGGAGTAGGGTGATGGATCGAAAGAAAGTTGTATGGGGGTATGGTGAATTTTGGGGTATGACAATGTTTAATTAAAATAAAATAGAAAGAGGTAAAATTAGGAATAATTAAAATGAGAAAACCCTAATGTGAGGGTATAAATTGGAGCCAATTGGGACTAGAAGAAAAGGCAACCGCTACTCACTTCTCATTCTCATCACTTTGTTTTCACAAAAATCAAAAAAAGAAAATAGAGAGAGAGAGAGAGAGAGAGAGAGAGAGAGAGAGAGATCTTCTTGGTGATCTCACCTTGAACAACTCCCAATCTCAAAAAATATGAAAAAATAAAAGAAATAAACGAAAAAAAGAAGAAAAGTAATCTTCTTCTTCTCCGACTCACTTCATCGCATCGTCACCTCACCCTCCCTTTTCACTGTCTTCTTCACTGGCTCACTTCACCAATAATCGTAAGAATACCACTCCTTCTCACCCCTAAAACGAGCTCACAAACACCACCACATTTCCCAACCCCACTCTCCTTTCTCTAACCACCAACCATACACATCGACACTACCGCCAGATCCGATTTCTCCACCCTTATCACTTCATTTTCTTCCACCAATCAACAACAACACTGGTAAACCAATAATTTATTACTACTCATGCTCCCTCTCTTTCACCAGATCAATACCTTAAAACACCACAACCACTCACTTCCACTTCTTCTTCGTCGCCATCTCAAATCACCATCTTCAACACCTTACCCCTTCTTCACAACAACAACATGACCATCACCATTACACTCGACATGCATTTCCTTCAAATTTGCTGCTATCAAAGCCACACAAGAAAGCTTAAAGGATGAGTTCGTGAACTATTGCTCGACAAGGTGAATATTCCATTTTTTTAGTGTTTAGTAATGATACAACACAAACTTTCTTTTGCACTTTTTGTATATATGTTGTTTGTACTTTGACTCGAACATCCTCCCAGCCTTGGTTTTTTCTCTGTTCGCGTTTATAATCTATGCGACATGTATATTTTCTGTTGATTTATTAAATGCATGTGTGTTACACATTGTTTATATTTTGATTCGGTTATGACAAATTCATCGTTCATCAGTGTTGGATTATTTTTTTATTATTTAATAATGCTGTAATATTGTAAACATTTGCGTTGTATTGTGTTGCTAATTTTGGTTTCTTAATTTTAAAATCATGTTGTCTGTTGTTTGATTCGATTGTTATGAGCATATTTAGCATTCGCAGTTTGCTATTGATTTTTAGTTTGCGTGTAACATTATGATTCTGTTGTCGTCATGTTTAACTTAGATATGTATTTACATTATTAGTAGTTCGACATAATGTCAATTCGAGTTTGCTTTCGCTACTTTATGTTTCATCACCTGACATTACTTACATTATGATACAATACATTGCGTTTGATTTGACTGTGATGATCGCACTTCGTGCTAACAGCTTCTTGTTTGATTCGTGTTGGCATGCAACATTTCGATTTCATTGCATTTAAATCGAATTTAAATTTTGCGTTGCCAGCTTTGCATTGCATATCCTCGCGTTACAAGGACTCAATTCGTGTCCTCATGTTACGTTGATTTTACATGTGCACGTTACATGTTTGTTTACTTTTCGATTCCATTGTAATAAATGTGTGTTGTTTGTGATTATTGTATGCACGTTGTTTCTCTTGTCATTTTGTTGCATCTTGGTGTGCGACATTGCGTTTAGTACGATGTGTGGCTTTAAGTTACACCCCCGTGTTAGAATTCACATCCTCACGTTAGAATTCACACCTGCACATTACAGTTCGCTCCCTTGCGTTAGAATTTTCCCCCTCACATCAGAATGTGCACCCTCACACTAGAAAATGTGCCCTCGTGTTTCAGTTCGTGACCTTGCATTACAATTCGCGTCTTCATGTTTACCTTTGCGTACGTTAACCCATTTAGTGCATTACGTTACTTTTCGATGAATTTGCGTGACATTTCATCAAGCCTATTTTCATATTTTGTCAAAATATTTCTTAATAAAATAGATGAAAAAGGACTAGTTTGGCGTATGCTTATCTTTTCCCCAAATATTTGGATACAAGCCATATAGCTTGACCATTCAAATATTCGTCACCGGCTCAAAACTTAATAACTCAACCAGTTCAACTTGTCTCCTTCACAAGTGAAAAATGACTAATTGGGCGTATGCCTTTATTTCCCCCGGATATTCAGATACAAGTCGTATAGCTTGACCATTCGAGTGCTCGTCACCTTTGAGGAATCCTGACCCTATTCATATCAAACCTCTTTCACAATAAAAATCTTCAAAAATTTTATTTCACAAATAAATTGAATGAAAAAAGGATTAATTGGATGTATGCCTCTTTCTTTCATGATTATTTGGATAAAAGTCGTATAGCTTGACCATTCTGATGTTTGTCTTTCCATTCAAAATATAATAATTAACCAAATTTAGCTCACTCTTTGGTGGTTGAAAAAAACTAATTGGGTGTATGCTTTTTTTTCCCCAAGTACTCAGATACAAGTTGTATAGCTTGAGCATTCAGATGCTTGTCTCCCGTTAAGGAATTGTGACATAATTCTTCTTACAATTTTTATAATAAAATTAGATGAAAAACGATTAATTGGGCATATGCCTCTTTCCTCCCCAAGTATTTGGATACAAGTCGTATAACTTGACCATTTGGATACTTGTCATCCACCTAAAAACAATCCAACCAATCAAATTATCTTTTTCCACCTTAGCACAACCTATAAATTTTTTCATAAACAAAAGATGTTTCGTCCATTCTGAGACGATGCAAACAACGCTTCATTCCTACCATATGCTAGTAGTAAGGAACGTTTTCTGCTTGAATGCGATGAGAACATAAATATGTGAGAGTTCAGAATATGTTGTCCATTCTGACGCGACGTAGATGTTCACTTCTCCGTTTTTGGGTAGAAAGCAATATTTTTTGCTCAAATCCGACTAAATACCCTTCGCTAAAATCGACCTGCACATAAAAATTTGCTATCCAAAACTACGTAGAATTCCTCATCGCGCAAGAGGATACGTAGGAGCAAATTCAACGTCTCGTCAAGCACAATAATAAAAAAATCGAAAAATATATTTTTCTTGCTAAGAATTACATAACTTTGAATTCCTCATGTAACTTGGGCATACGTAGGAGCAAGAGTCGCAATCTTGTCAAGCACCCTAATAAAAAACTTGTTTTTATTTCTTTTCTTTTTCCTTTCAAATTTTTAATAACTAGAAGAAAACAAATAAACGAAAGCTAAAATTCATATTCTCAAAGCTAATTAAATAGTTTCCATTGGATACAACGGATGCGAGTGGTTTTATCGATATTTTGGTTGTGACGACCATTTTCTTTCTTTGATAGTTTTATCGATATTTTCACTTTCTTTTTGGAATAAATATACTTCGATGGACACTCTGTTATTATTTTGAGCTGCGAATGTCCGTGGTAGTTTTTGCGTTGTGAAACACCCCATTGTTTCATTCTTTTTGCTTTAATTACCATTTACTGCATTTTTGTTTAATGTCATTTATTGCATTTTTCATTTATTACATTGATTCATGTTTTTCCACTATTAAAGTTTGTGTGGACTTTGTCTTCTTAGAGACATTCGTATTCAATTCACACACACTTTATTTTGTACATTTGTTTTGCACATATTACTTCTGAGATTTTTCGAGTTAATTTTATAAGTGAACTAAATTCGTGATTCTTTGCTAAAAATACATGTGAACAACAATCAAATAATCACTTAAATATTTTTTGTGATTTATAAAAACATAGAGGCTTCAACAAGATTTTTGTGTTTATGTGTGTGTCAGATTTTCCTTAGAGCATCTCCAACTGTGAACCCATTTTTGGGTTTCTTGTGGGACCTATTAAGCCACGTCAGCTTGAAGCAACTCATTTAGTTTTTCACTCCAATGATGCAACTGTGAAGAACTCATATTGGGTCCCACAATTTTACTTTATATATTAATATATTATTCATATTAAATTTTATATTAATTAAAATAATAATTTTAATTATTTAAATTAAAATTGATATAAAATAAACAAAATTCAAATTAAACTTATAATCTAAAATGATAATTAAAATTAATCTCAAATACATGATATATAATTAAAAACAATAAAAATAAATAGCATCTCATAATTTGTGTTGGTGAAATTTTAGATATAAACTATATTTATAAAAAAATAAATTAAAAAAAAAGAAGCAACTAGCCGTTGAACGGCTAATTTTCATTAAAAAAAATGCATGGTTTCCGTTGCTCTCTCTTCACCGTTTGTCATACTGGCTGCAACATGTGATGTGCCAGACTGACGATCCAAGGGAAGAACGCCACAAAATCCAGCGCTAAAGCTGGTGTCTTAGTATCACAAGAGATACTATTATAGTTTTACAATACATTGATTGCTTAAACATTAATTTTACAAGTACAAAGTCACCTTTATAAACCAGTGACATGTCAACTCTCTTGTACCAACAACCCGATAGTTCTTTTAAGCATCTCAAAAATAGTTTTCAATAATAAAAAGAAAACAGAAGTATGGTGACATAAATCACACACATATAATAGAAAAGATTCGAAGACAAAATTTGAGAGAACAAACTTTTATGGAGATTATCCCCCTAATATAATTTTGTATATTTCTACTAATTAAATCCTTTAAAATAAGAGATATTATTAGTCCATTCATAAAAAAAAACTATTAACTTTTGAAAAATGTTATTTATACACCAAATTTTATATAAAATACTTACATCAAACACTGTTCATCAAAACGGTGAATAATATTTTTATTCTTTTAATAAATAAAAAATAATAGTTAAAAAAAATATTTTTATTTTTAGAATTATTTTATAATATAAATATAAAGTTTGTGATTAACCAATATTATTATTATATTAATCACAAAAATATAGAGTATTAACCATATATTTTACTTATAATTTCTTAACCAAATTTACTATTTCATTAACCAATAAAATATAGTATTAACCAAATTCTGACATTAAAATATGAAATGTAGAATTTGGTTAAAAATTAATTATTATATTTTATATTTTAATGTCAGAATTTGATTAATATTACGTATTTTATTGGTTAATGAAGTAGTAAATTTGATTAATAAATTATAAGTAAAATATGTGATTAATCACCTACATTTTTGTGATTAATACATTAATAAAATTGATTAATAACAAATTTTATATTTATATTATAAAAATAATCATAAAAATAAAAATATTTTTTTATTATTTTTTTTTATTTTTTTATTAAAAAATAAAAATACTATTCACCATTTAAATATAATGAATAGTATATGTATGAATAGCAATGCTCTTAACTTTTCTATAAATATGAGAAATTAAAGAATGATTAGTTAGGCTAAACAATACTTAAAATAGTGTGCACTCAAGTCAAAGATTAAAACATCTTTTATCATAAACAATCTCAATATTCTTTCTTCTCTTTGATTGACATGTTTATAGTTGTTGAGACGTCTCTTTGATTGGCTTTTTTCTATTGTTGTTAAGAAGTCTCTTTGTTTAGCTATTTATACTTGTCACAAACATTTTTGAAATCATCACTACCGCCCTCTTTCTCTAACTTCTTACTTTTCCTTCATAGTAAAACATAAATAGAAAACTTGAATATTAAAAATGACTATTGGAAGTGATAGGAAGAACAAGGCAATGATTGATGAGAATGCACCTTTGTTACCTAAGACTCAAGAAAGTGTTGCTAAGTTTGATGATTTTAATGGAGCTTCATTTTCTAGTGCTGTTTTCAATTTGTCAACAACAATTATTGGTGCTGGAATCATGAGTTTGCCTGCTTGTGTTAAAAAATTGGGAATGATACCTGGTCTTACTGCCGTAATCCTTTCATCATTATTTACAGAAAAATCAATTGATTTCATGATCAGATTTTCAAGAGCAGGGAATGTTTCTTCCTATGGAAGTCTCATGGGGGATAGCTTTGGAAAATATGGAAAAGCTTTGGTCCAGATGTGTATTACAGTCAATAATATTGGTTTTATGATTATTTACATGATTATTATTGGTAAGGAACATTTTTCTTATACTCGGTACTTAAAAATTTTCTTATAACTTTATTTAAATTTTTTTATTTCATATTTTAGGTGATATAATTTCTGGAACATCTTCAAGTGGAGGACACCATTATGGTGTCCTCGAAGGATGGTTCGGGGTTCATTGGTGGACCGGGCGTACATTTGTTCTTGTTATTACAACAGTTACCGTAGTTGTACCTTTGACAAGTTTTAAAAGAATTGGTACTTATTTTTAAAATAAAAATTAAGATTTAAATACAGTTTTGATCATTCTATTTTATTTGATTAACGTAATTGATTTTACAGATTCTTTGAGATACACATCTGCATTATCAATTGGACTGGCAGGTGTTTTTCTTGTCGTTGTTGCCGGAATCTCAATTGTCAAGATCATAAATGGAGACACAACAATTCCAAGACTATTTCCAATCATTACTGATGCAGCATCAGTTTTTGAATTGTTCACCACATTTCCTGTACTTCTAAGCGCCTATATTTGCCACACTGTTGGTATGAAATATTTTCAAGTCTCATAAATATTTTCTTTGGTCTCAAATATAAATAAAAGTTTGAGTACAATTTTTTTTTAATTTATTAAATAATTGACGTATCTGATATATTTGCAGTTCACAGTATAAATAATGAATTAAAGGATTCGAAACAGATGCAAGGAGTTGTGAGAGCTTCCATTGTTCTATGCTCCTCGGTGTACATACTCACAAGCTTCTTCGGATTCCTTCTATTTGGTGAAGAAATATTCGACGATGTTCTTGCCAATTTCGATACCGATCTTGGAATACCGTTCAGTCTTATTCTCAATGACGTTGTTCGGGCTAGCTATGCCGCGCATCTCGCGCTTATATTTCCAGTAATCTTCTACGCAGTTCGGGTCAACATCGATGGACTCTTGTTTTCTTCTTCATCAAGGCTTTTGGTAGATGATAACTTCAGATTTTTCTCTATTACTTTTTCTCTTGTTGGCATTATGTTCTTGGGAGCAAACTTCATACCTAGCATTTGGGATATTTTCCAATTCATTGGAGCAACTACTGCTCTTTGTGTAGGATTTATATTTCCAGCTGCAATCGCTCTCAGGTGAGTTTCATCATTAAGATATTATATTTATTTAAAAAAATTGTTGTTTTATTATTGTGTTGATAATTAATTAACTCAATATAATTTTTTTTATTGCAGTGATAAACACAATATAGCAACTAAATCAGACAAGATTCTATCAGTTTCTATGATCATCCTTTCAGTATTATCAAGCGTTGTGGCTATATACAGTAATGCTTATGCCTTGATCAACAAGAATAAAGTTTAATGATATAATCACAGGGTCATGGCCAAATGTATAAAAATAAAATCATGTTTTTCTTTCTTTCTTGCGGATTATGATATGTTTATAATAATATAAACATAGCTATAGCATGTATATAAATCATCAATTACTATTTAATCAAAAATTACGAGTCATCATTATGATAGAATTAAGTATTATTGTGTTATAAAATGCATAATAACTACAATAATTCATTGTCTCCATCTTTTTCTTCTAGTTTTAAGTATTAATCTTATCTATTATTATCGACAACTTATCAAGAAAGTGTATTGATGGATAAGATGGAAACGAAAGACAACAAGGTGAGAAGGTCAGCTTCAAATTTCACTATTCTCTTTTGGCTACATCCCTTGCACAAATGAATTTAGAAATTTCTCTTAACAGGGACTTAAAAAATAATATATATATATATATATATATATATATATATATATATATATATATATATATATATATATATATATATATATATATATATATATATATATATTATATTATATATATATATATATATATATATATATATATATTAACTAAGTATATAAATAAAACAAGATATCAATTTGTCCTTAGGAGATAATCTTAACACAATAAATATTATAAATTAGTTTAATATAAAAATGATTTAATTATATGTGTTATTATAAGTGATTAACTAATTTTGTAGGCAACTTGTTAAATAAGATCGTTTGACTTGTTTTGATATATTACGACTCTGGTTACAAAGTTTGATTCAGTTTTAGTTTATCTAGATTTTCACAAAAAATGGATTTTTAATTCGAATTAAATTGAATATGATTTTATTAAATCATATATCTAAATTAAGAATACTTTTATTTGATATGATTTAATCAAAAGATTTGAGTTAAGTTATTAAAGAAGATTTAATTTTCCATTTTCGAGTTAACTCGTTTTAGATTAAATTATATTGGACTTTTCTACTCGCTTTTGTTATTTAAGGAGATGCTTCTCCTTTTTTTTTAAGACTCTCTTGTTTTGAAGAATTACTATTTTAGCATTGCAATTTATATTTTTATTACTATAAAGTAGACCTTTTTTAAGACGTATTTTACAACGGCCTTCTTGTTAACTGTGATAATAATTCTTTTTGGGGTATTTTTTTATTTACTAAAATATGTTTCACTACGGTCATAGTTAACAACTATAGTAATACATACCTGGAGTGAAAGGGTTCGAATCCCAACACCAACAATTTTTCATTTATCATGACATAATGTATTTGACCTTGTATATCACAATGATTCTTATAATTAATCATGGTGTAAGGTGCAATCATTTCATCACGAATCGTATTATCAACCGTGATGAAAGATGTTACTTATTTATATATAAGCAAAATTATCTCCCGCTTCAGTATATAACAATTGTCTATCTCAAAACAAAGCCCTAACATCTCTTTCACTCATCTTTCTCAAAACAAAACTCTAACATCTCTGTCACTCATCTCTCTCATATAGGAACAAGTCATTATCCCCAATGTCTGAACCCATTACTCGCCTTTTTCACAACAATGACAACATATGATGCATGACATATAACAATACAATGAATACAACACAACATTGAATACATCCTCACATCTGATTATAAGCAATCATGTGATGACAACAACATAACAATGAATACAACCCCACATCTGACTATAAGCAATCATGTATCCAATACATCACCAGTAGTTCTCACTTTGAACTACTCATCTCATCAATTCCTCAACAAGTATGTAATAGTTCACATATTTAAACTTGCATTTCACCATGTATATTCACACATCGAACATACACCCATACATCATTCAAACATATCGGTCTATCACATAGAACACAACCAATAGTTGCTGGAATCAGAAAACAGACTGACAAATCGACATAAAAACAACAATATTGTGTTGTCATTCTCACCAGGTGAGCACAATAGCTCGTTGGGCGAAGCTTGCCGGGGCAACCCGTCTAGACCTGCAAAACCAAAAATGCAATTTTGCCACCGCAACAACTCTAAATTCCATTCCAAAAACATCCATATAACACAATATTGATACACACATATTCATCATATATTAGTATGTTATTTCCCATCAGTTTAACATCTTATTTCATCAATTAATCATCAAAAATCATATTTATGATTACACACAGATCCTTCAATTTCAACATAAATACTCAATTCATCAGCAATTTAACATGACCAATAAACTACACAATATCAATCACGCATTTCAATCAATTCATTGCATAAAAACATAATCATATTATTAACATTTATCATATTAACATCAATAATATAGAATATAGACACCTATTGGAGGTTAAGAGAAACCTCTCTACCCTTTTATGATTAAGACATCCTTAGATGAATTGTCCCCATATCTTGTAAATTCAGCAATAGCACAAGCAATCAATCTCTATGGGGTCTCCTTCCTCAAGCCCTAGCTCCATTCCAAAGCTCTCCAACTCTTCTCTTTTCACGTTAACATCAAAACTCCCCAAAACTCTTACTTTTCTATTTCTTTTAAAATATATAGTAACTTAATTAAATTTCTCATAAGTCAATTAAGACTCAACAAAAACATAAGCTTTCTCCACTAACTCACTACATTCCTATAATTACACTTTTTACCCCATCTCTTACTAACCTTCCAATTTCAAATTAATTAATTACTTAAATCCCACTAAAAACTAATTAATTAGCACAATTCCCTGAAAATTGCCACTAACTAGCCAAACCACCCCAAAATCACATGAAATAATAATTAAATGAAAAAATTAAATAAACTGAGAATAAATAATATAAACGACTAATTAAATCGAGACATACATTCATGGGATGTTTCCATCCTCTTATCACAGCTTTACATGCTTTGTTGGCCATGGATTTGAGAAATACCACCATCATTGCCTTCCAATGATCATAATTGGTGTCATTTAAGACAGATGGTTTGTTGACTAATCCTCCATCTTTCGTCGTCTTTATTTGAGCATAACTTAACTTCCTTAGAGCTCACCCAACGGGCTAGGGTGTCTGCTTTAATGTCAATTGAAATTTTATTCTTAGGGGACATATGTAGAACACGATGCTTTGACAACATGTTCACTAAGATTTACCAGAACCAACACAGTTATCACAATATGAGTTGAACAAGTTGATGGAGCTGAAAAAATAAAAACATAAATAACTAGTCCCCCAGTTCGGTGAAACCACGCCTACGTCTGGAAAATTCAATATTAGTAGCTTAGCATAATTAGTCTTACAAGATACAACAAGCACATGTTGTTCAATGCATTTTCCTAACACTACAAACGACTTTCTATTTAGAGCATCCCCATAAATATGAGAACCTACTCACTTTCTTCTATATCACACAACATGTGATAGCGGATAACAATCACTAAACCCTAGTGACCAACTTCAATCAACAATATGAATAATGTTAAATTTTACAACTTAACTAGACAAGCCTTATATGCCAATTTAATAAAACATAGAGGTGTACATAAAGACTCTACACTAATCCTATTTGGCATTAGCATGTAATACAAGACACAAACCTAGCACTCTAAAATATTCAATGAGAATTCATAAAGTCCAATGAGGTCTTGATCTCCTTATATAACATAATGATTCAGGGCTTTTCTCCTTAGATAATATCTTTAAATTTTTCCATAATTAATGCAGAATATGTTGAATATTTTATTTATTCCTTGAATATCTCCAACAAGATACGATTTTTTTCAATATAAACTTAAATTTAAATCTTCATTTAAATATGAATAATCTTCATCCAACTGTCTTACAAATCACCTAATCATATTGCTAAGTGAATTAGCAATAAAATAGAACTGAATCTTCTCTAAAGATTCATTCAAAATGCAATAATCTAGCACCTGCTGAGCAAGGCTCATATGTCGTAGAAACATGTTGGATCATCAAGTCCAACATGTGTCTTTTTACAACTTAAGTAAGATAGATCCATCTTGAGCACTCTGACACTTCAACATGTTTTTATTTTGCTAAATGCAGCCAATCCAAAGAGTCAATCCCCTAAGAACTACACATAATACATCAGTGGTTCAAAAATTTCTTCCGTGTTATTATTTTCAATTTCTTCTTATTCCTCATGTCCCTCTTCCTTGGTCGTAATTTTGTCAATAGAGGAAACCTTGCTTCTGCGCAATTAATTAATAATTTAGGGTGAAATATTCACACATTTTCCTCTATCATACACCTTTCTAAAATCCTTAACCAACTTTTCATAGAAGGTACCAACATCAAGAGCTTATTTTCCTAGCTCATACCATATGTAGTCCTTCTTAGATAAACATATTTCCACTTTTGAACTCTTGTTTCAAAATTGGATGACACATTATCCATGTGAGTAGAGCAGACATACACAAGAATTCTCTTCCTACCAAACTATCTCCTCATGGTGGCCACAATGTTTTGTACATTTTCTTCAACACAAGATTCACTTGTTTGAACAAGCTTTTAATTCACTATAGGTTTAACAAGGGAAACTTATTCATCCTTATTATGAGTTGGAAAATCAGTCACCAACATGTCATACATGTTGTCTGGAAGATCCTGGTTGACATCTTCATTCCCGAATTTGATGACATCTTTGAGAATTTGGTTACTCCATAACAGTTGAGTGCAACTACTTCCAGCATGTATACCTTGTGAATCAAAGGTGTAGTCCTTCATTTTCTCAACTTGAAAATCATGAAAGTATGTAACATCTCCTATCATGCTCAACTGCATTTGATGAATAACATGTTCCACCATCTTGTCTATCATGTCATCAACATACATGTTAACTCTTATAAGATTCTCATTGTCTTTCACAATGACATCCTCTAGAAACTGAACAACCTCTTCACATGTCAAATCTTCTTTTGATACAAATATTTTCGCTTCAACACACTTTCTTCATAATGGAAAGACAAGTTTTATAAGGAAGCAATACAAACATTTATGAGAATCTTATTTCCATCAACTATTTTATATGACTTCTTGTCAGACCTTTTACAAAGACATGCATCTTTACTAACACCTTCATTAACTAGTTTAGATACATCATGAACTTCATTACTCATAGGGATAGAACCCTCATAAGTACTGCCAAAATCATTAAAAACATCATCAATGTTGTCACTCACATTATTCACAACATGATTATTTTCTTGAGTAACCTTGTCATGAGACTTGGTTAAATTCTCCATGATTTCCTTCATCCTATTTGTAAAAGGAAAATCTTCAACTTTCACACTCAAGTACCTATTGAGATAGGCGCATTTCATATCCATCTGATAAAGTGTGAGCTTCATAATATATGAAAATCTTAGTAACTATATGATGTCTCCAAGATAAGAAAAAGCTTTAGAAGTATATAAACTTCCATCTTCTTCAACAGACAACAATATATTTTCTTTTTTGCCATCAAGACCAATGAGATCAAGATATTCATCTTCATGGGGAGTCACTCCAGTTTGAACATCGTTTAGAGAATGTGTGCTCTTGGAAGACAATTTATACATTTTTCTATAAATATCACAACACATAAATATGCTTTCATGCACATCTTCACTCAATGTGTAAACATTTTTCTCCATGTCTTCTACTGCATGATCCTTCTTTCCTTTTGAGGCATATTTTCTTTTATCATCATGGTTATTAACAACCCCAACATGTGTTACAACAATATTAACCTTAACATCTTCATGGACATGATTATCATCACTCACATGATTTTTCTCAAGGGTCACATCATCATTCTCCCTGTGAATTTGAGACTATATCAACATGTCAGACAGAATGTCTGGCACATCTTATCAACATCTGGATTTTCCAGATTGGTTTCCCAGGTCTCCTCATCAAAATACTTTTGAATGAGATGATGATTTCTCATAGGCCCATACATGAGTGCGACATCAATCACATTTCCACCAGAAGCTAGATCACGCTTATCCACATGTGAAATATTGTAGAAAGCAATATCTAGAACATATATCTTATGACAAAGGTTCAACCGACTCAGAGGAACACCAATATCAACTTCACCAAACACAATATCATGTTTTTGATTAATCGAAACTCAAGAAATATGAGATGAAACTTCAATAGGAAGAATTTTTCTATAATCACTGTTCTTCTATAGGTTCTGCTTCTGAACCACTATTGGTTGTTCGAAGTTAAGAGCACCTCCAGCCTGACCACCAGTCTTCCCTTCAATGACAACTCCTTGCTTTAGTTTCATAAAGTCCATAAGTGGTAATTCAGAAGCAAGAGAAGATGTTGAAGCATCTTTTATGACACCTTGGTTTGCTTCTCAAGATGAAAAACTTCATAACTATTTCCTTCTTCAATTTTGAGATCAATACATATATGACAACTTTTTTTGCAACAATCTCGAAGCTTTTTGTACCATAGCTTAGTTTCAGTTTCTAACATGTCTTCCATAATGTCTGAAACACGATATTCAACATTCTGCTCTACAGACGAAACTACCATCATTATCTTTACAATTATCTTTCTCTTGTGGTTATCACAAGGTATATCAAACTTTCTTTCTCATATCAATTGTCTAATGTAACTACTTTCAAGATACCAATCTTCACAAGACACAATCTCGTGGGAGTAACAAGCAATATAAACAAGAATGCTAAGCTTGTCAAGCCAAACTTGTTAATGATGCCTTTGAAAAAAGGATTTGTTTAGGTAGTTCCCCAATCGACCTCGCTATGGGTACATGTAAGACCCTAATTTTGACCCTAAGATCCCTCATGGCA
Source organism: Lathyrus oleraceus (assembly GCF_024323335.1). Taxonomy (NCBI): domain Eukaryota; kingdom Viridiplantae; phylum Streptophyta; class Magnoliopsida; order Fabales; family Fabaceae; genus Lathyrus; species Lathyrus oleraceus. The sequence continues at coordinate 117,005,887 of NC_066579.1, forward strand.
TCATATCATTGCTCATTGCATTTGCCTCAAGGATCATATCATCTTGGCTCCTTAACCCTAGGGTTGGGACTTGTGTGAGTTGGTTTGAGACCACCAAGCATGATTGAATTGTATATTATTTATTTTCTTATTTTGTTTACTAACCAAAAGCACAAAAATATGTCACTAACATCTTTTATTTTGAAGCTTAAGCATTCATGTGATCCAAGGCTCCTAGAAGGCCCCTATGCTCAATGAAGTGGCCAAATGAAGATGAAAGCAAGCATGAAAATGGTTACCAAAGCTCTAAATCATCATATATGTCTCCCAAGTATCTCAATTTGTCAATTTGATCAAGATAAACCAAAGGGCTTGAGGATTGTTTCCCAAGGAAACCCTAATTCAACTATGCATTGACTGTGCCTTGCTCATGAAGCAACCTCAACCTATGATCAAATTCAATCAAGTTAAGTTCTTTAATTCATCATTTTATACATATATGAGCCTATGTGAGTATTCTCAATCATTCATTCATCAAGATTTGAAGTTTGGCTTTGAAAAGTTTATCAGTCAAATCATCTGACTATTTTGAAATCCACTGAGACCTAACTTTTGATGTGTTTGTTAAATGAATATGACCTCAAGAGGAACAACGTTCTTAAGAACCATATGAACAACTTTCATGTTCACCAAAATTTCATTTAAAACTTGGAAGGTCATCATTCATTTCAAAACATTATAGGTCATTTTGACTGAAACCCTAATTTTGGGTCAACTTCCCAAGGACCTAACTCCTTCATTTTTTATGATTTTGAGGTGATACCAAGTGCATTGGAAATTTTAAGATGTCTAATTAAAATGTTATGTTGGACAAATTTTCATAATCCTAAAATAAACACATCTGATAATACAAAACATTATAGGTCACTTTGGACCAAATCCATTGAAATGTGAAAAAGTCCAACTTCAAGTGCCCATAACTTTCTCATCAAAAATAAAAATGATGCACAATTTAAGTCCAAATTGATTGTCTTGAAAATATCTACAACGTTTATGTTTGAGGTTTTTCCATTTAAGGCTTGTATCATTGAAACAAAAGGGCTTGAAGTTGGTCCTTTTTGGCAAATTTTTCACATACATATTTTGTACCTTGAACTTCATGACCAATTTTCATAAATTTCCAAACTCCAAATGGATTTTTGTTCAACATAACTTTTGTTCCTTATGTCAAGACCTTTCCAACCATTACCCACATGCTTATATTTGGATTTTCCAAATGGGATTTTTGAAGAGGAGAACAATTATGATCAATTATGCATTTCATGTTAAATCTTCATGCACAATCCATTGCCTTGCCATCTGCACGTCCAAACTTGCTTCATTTGAGTTCAGCATGCAAAACCAATTGATTTTGGGCCTCACATGCGCCTGTACAAGCCCATGCATGGAGGACCCAATTCACATGCACACGAGTTTTCCACCTCTTTGCATCAGTTGTCGCTATAAATAGAAGGCATTACCTCACTTGAATCTCAACCTGAAGGCGCCTGAATCTCTGCTGAATTGATTCCCCAACCTCTCATCAAAGGAATTTGCATTTTCACTTTTCATTTTCAAGTGTGATTTTCAACAACATCAGTTGATTATCATCACTAATTCCCAAGCCTAACTCTCATACCAAGCATCCAGATCAAGCTGCAAGCAAAGGATTGGTTGACTTGTGCTCTTGAAATCTGCTCTACAAAGGTTTATACCATAACTGTTTTGCTTCGAATCTCTCTGAATATTATGCATTGCTTGTGTTGGTTTGCATTTCTGAAGTCCTCATGTGAGAGGCAAGCCAATGGTGGCTTTAATTTTGTGAATTGGTGAACTTCAGATTGAACACCTAGTTTTTCAACCTCAGATTTCTTCTTCCATAAGAATCTTGAGCAAAAACTAAAGTCATAGGGGTGATGTATATCACCCCAGCTTTCATTTGGTGTATAGATCGCATGTTATAGTTGAGGTTGTAAAACCTGCAACTGGGGGCCGGACTGAGCCTTCTCACCGGAGAAGACGGTGGTTTCCACCACCGTCCCCACGCGTTCCAACCTTGGCCGTTGGATGATGATCTCCAGATCTAATCTTGGTTGTTGCTTTGTTTGACTTCATTTAAATCATGGTACCACGCGCTTGACTCATGTACATGGTAAGCGCGCGCTTGGGGGCCTTCTGATCAGCCACGTCAATTAATGAGCTCTGATCAGACGCCTGTGGTTTTATCCAATTTCTTAATTTCTGTTTTAATTTCTTTTAATCCATTTATTTTCAAAAATTCATAACTTCTTTATTTGGAATCACACAAATATGGGACCAATTGCAACAATTTTCTCTTAAAGTCTAGTTTCATAAAATGATTTTTAATTATTTTTGTGATTCCATTTAATATTTGTTGTGAATTTTTTCATTTCTGATTGTTTTTAATTCATTTAAAATACCGTTTGATATTCAAAAATGCCAAAAATATTTTCTTAACATCTTTGGATAATGATAAGTCTATGAAAAATATTCTCCTCAATTTCTTAATTGATTTGAGATTTATTTGAGATTTTAGTCCAATAATGTTATTTTTCTTCATTTTTAATTGTTTAAAATTAGTTTCTGTTTTCAAAAAATGTTGAGAAAATTTGTCAAACCTTGTTTGACCTTGTTAGACTTATGATGATCCAATTGGACTTATCCAAGTTGATTTGAATTGGATTTGAAGTTTGACCTTTATTTGATTCATTTTATTTTATGCATTATTTTAATTCCAAAAAATACCAAAAATATATTTGACCTTTCTTGACTTTTAATCTTCATTTTAGTTTTGTTTACCATTGATTGATGTTGATTCCATTCATGTTTGATCAATGTATTTTGGTTATGTCATTTGAATTTCCATTTTTGTACATTCCATTTCCATCTTCATCTTCTTCTTTTTCTTTTGACCAATGAGTTAATGATTTGTGGTTAGCCTTGACATATGAGAGACTTAACCTTCTTTGATCCAAATCAAATTCATCTTGATCGAAGATCAAGTGAATTGCTTTGTGTCCAAGATAGGTTGCTTCTTGATCAAGCAAAAAACCTAAAATCCATACAAGGTCATTCTTCTTTTCTTTTGGCATTGCAAGTTGTAGGAGTTTGGCTTACTAGTCACGATCTCTAACTTGTGTTTATTTGCCTATAGTTTTATTGACCGGCCTCAGATAGGTGTGACTACTACATTAGTCCACTTACGATTGCTTAACATTACGCTAAATTTCCTTATGGAACATTAACACTAACTACTAATTACTAACTTTTAATTCAAGCATTTAATTCTTGCAATTTACTTTAATGAAATTTAATTTCTTACTCATTTATTCATATTGTCTTTTTTCCCTTTGCTCATTTGAGCTCATGTTTATGTTTATGCCATTTGCCTTTTGCTCACTTGAGCACATTATTGTGTATATACTATTGCCTTGTGCTTGTTTTGTTTTTGTTTGTGGGAACCAATGCAAAAAGGAGAAAGGACTTAGAATTAGGACCTTACCTATGCTTAATGGAGTTTCAAGAGCAACTAGGCCTCATGCCTTTAGAATGCTAAAATTGTTGAAGAGCAACTAGGCCTCATGCCTTTAGAATGCTTGATCTTGAAAATGACTTGAAAGGACCCATTATTCTAAACTCACTCCTGTCCATTCTTTCTATTGCATTGTGAACCTTTTGATTGTTTGTTCTTGTGTGATAGGGATTCAAAACTTGAGCTAAGTAGAAGGACCATTGTCATGAGCATCTAAGTTGAAAGAGACAAGCCATTTGGAGATCCTAGGAGCTTGAATGAATATTTGTTTGATTGCTTGAGTTAATTGCTAAGTCCAAAGGAAAGGAGCATCTTGAATCATCTTTATGATCTCAAGAAAGGGAACTCCAAGGGTTTTATCTCTTCTCTCATCTTTGCATGTTTAGGACTAGCCCTTCTCTTATTCTCTCCACTCTAACCCAAGCCAAACTCATTTTGTGCAAACATTAACATTGTTTTCAAAAACTAGAAACCTAGGCCATATGCCTTTTACTTTTCAAACTCTTTTCATAATACTTATTTTGAATTGAATATTAAGTCAACTTTGACTTCATTTTTGTGAATACTTCTAATTGGTAAATACAACTCACTCAAGCTTGTTTTTGTGGTTTCAATGGCCACCTTTGCCAAAGCTTTTCATAAAAATTTGCTATTAGGTTTGAGTTATCATAGTGGTTGATGTAAACCTCACCTTATCCTTAGTGATTGGACTATAAGTCTTCCATACTTATTATAGGGTGGATCCCTCACTAGTATGTTGAAGCTCTCCTCACCTGGTGGATTATGGTCTAGGTTGAGTTTTCTCCCTTTGATAACAAAAGACCTTAAGGCTTTTGACCAATCAATTCACCAACTTATTTTGAGATTTTTACCCCGAACTACGAGGTTTTGATCCTACCTTTGTGATGGTACGTAGGCAATGGGTTTATCCATTCAAACAACAAAATTGTAAATAATTTGTATATTCTTTTCTCATCTCCCCAATCTTGTTTGCACAAATATTTTCACAAATACCAACCTACCATACAACATTTGTAAAAAGGGCTCCCTTAGAGTACTAAGGATGTTTTGGGTTCTTAAAACCTTCCCATTGCATAACCAACCCCCTTACCCAGATCTCTGACATTTTTATTAGTTTTTGATTTGATAAAACTTCTCGGTTTTTGTTCTCTTTCTAACCTTTCCTTCGGATAAATAGATGTGCGGTGGCAACTCGAATTGTATGATTTACTTTTGATTTAGTCAATAAATCTAAAGCTAACGAATACCCCGCTATAGAAAAGTGGCGACTCTGCTGGGGACCCAACACTCTTTCCTAGTGGGTTTAACCTACTTTTTACCTTTGTTGTATTGTATGTTTATATTTATTTGTGACATATTTTTGTGCAAATTTGGGATGACTGTATTGTTTGTAATGTATGAATTGCTTGATATATTCAATTGCTTGTGTGCTTGGTCGTCTCTTGTGAGATGAGTTCTATACCCGAACTCGAGTGCACTTATGATAGGAGAATGGCATAGTCTTGTTGACTTGTGTGGAGTTATTCCTTAGCAAGTTGACTTGCAAGCCCATTCACTTGGTGGAGGTTATGTTGGGATCAATAATGTCACACGAGTAATCGTGGTTAGGCATTACTCTTTCCAATATATGCCTTAGAAGCCAAGGACCTTAGATTACCTAGCCCATCTTGGCCTATTTTAGGATGTAGTGCGAAGGTCGTTCAAGTGTAAGATTTGATACGGTTGTTACGCGATACTACACTCATAAGAGTCTCTCTTGAGAATATTTTTGGATTACGAGTAGTCGTTTATCCGATAATATCCGAAAGATGGGATGATGACTATGGGAACCCCTTGTAGAACATGATTGTCAGGTTTAACCATAGTACACTCCCTTTGGGTGGTTCTTAACCGAGACTCCATGCTCGTGACTTGCAACAAACCCTTGATTCGCGGTTGATCCGTTCTCGTATATCCTTAATATCAATGGAACTTGGGTGTTGATAAGATGTAAACCATAATCCACCAAAATGGATGATTGATATTAAGAATGACTTGATCCATCCCGTGACCTTTGTGTGGTGTGATTTGCTTGATCCTTGAGTGTGATTTTTGCAACCATGTATTCATGCATCCATACACATCCATATTATCAACAATGAGAAAATTTTCAAGGAACTTAAGAGGTCTATTTGCAAATTTTCAGACATGGATAAGCAAAGAAGGAATACAAAGAAGTATGCATATCCAACTTCACTTTTCCGGATTTCCAGCTTTTGCCTACGCTTGAGGAGTATGCATATCTTGTGGGTATACCTATCTTAGATCAGTTGCCGTTCAGTGGCTTGGAGAGAGTTCCTTCTTCCCAAGAGATTGCTGATCTATTGCATATAGATGAATCTATTATTGGTGCTCATATGACTACCAAAGGTGGAATTCAAGGTCTCCCATCCGACTTCCTCATTGCTCAAGCTACTTTGTTTGGGAAGGCCATGAGTGAGGACGCCTTTGAGGCCATATTTGTACTTCTCATCTATGGGCTAGTGTTATTCCCCAACATCGACAACTTTGTGGATGTGAACGCTATTAGGATTTTCTCTACTTTTAATCCCGTTCCTACTCTGTTGGGTGACACTTATTTCTCTTTGCATATGAGGAATGCAAAGGGTGGTGGCACCATTGTGTGCTGTTTGCCTCTGTTGTACAAGTGATTTATTTCTCACTTGCCTCAGACGCTCGCCTTCAATGAGAACAAAGGATATCTACGGTGGTCCACGAGACTTATGTCTCTCACTAATGATGATATCTTTTGGTATAACTGTGTATATGATGGTGTGCAGATTATTGACTCTTGTGGTGAATTCTCCAATGTGCCTCTTCTTGGTACATGTGGTGGGATTAATTACAACCCTATTTTGCCACGCCGTCAGCTTGGGTCCCCTTAAAGGATAAACCTAATATCATTTTGTTAGAAGGTGTGTTCTTTCAAGAGGGTAAAGATCCCTAAAACTTGAAGGGCAGGATGGTCCGCGCTTGGCGCAAGATTCATAGGAAGGGAAGGAAAGAGCTTGGTCCGAAGAATTGTATTGCTTTGGAACCCTACACCTCGTGGGTAAGGAAGAGAGCTTCTGAGTACCGCATGCCCTATGACTATCCAAGACCTACACCTATGGCTATGGTTGGGCCTTCAACCCTCCCTAACCAAGGAGTAGAGGAGTTGAGAGATGAAGACTGTTCGCGTGCTTGGGTCTGTGAGCGAGAGGATCTACTTCAGCAACTCAGAGTTAAGGATGATTTGATAGAATTTCTGGAGCATCAGGTTATCGACAAGCCTGATGATGTGGTGACTTCTCTTCTTCCTCAGTCATCCAGGTTTTGGAAGAGGAAGTATGATCGACTCGCCAAGGAGAAGGCAGATATGGAGGCAGCCTATGAGAGAGAGGTGAAGAGGCTTCATGCAACTTATCTTCCGGTCTCGAGAGCTTTGGATGATTGTTTCTAGGGTTCCATAGTATGTTCATTTTCCTTCTCTCTTGTATTGTATTTGGTTACCAAGACTGTACTTCTTTGGTAAAATTTTCCAGATATTATTGATATGAATATTCCATTATATGTCTAAAAGATTAATATTTCCAAATATTTGCAAATGGATCTCTAAAAGTTCCTCTGATAATAAAAATAAATCATATGCACAAGCATTGCATGCATCATGTGCATAAGCAGGTTTTGTTCAGGGCTTCTTGATCAGTGGTCTAACTCTATGTTCTTTATTTATTTTGAAGACAAGATGACGCACCAGTACTACATCAGAGCCAATTCTTCAAAGCTAATGGATCACCTAGAGCAAGAGAACAGAGAACTTAAGGAGGAAGTGGCTAGGTTGACTGCCCTGATGGAGTCATTCCTGGCCGCCCAAAGTCAGTCTTCTCCAACGCCTGCAACTCCTCCCCAGAGGACGGTCATTTCAGAGGTAGCTTCCTCTACTGTGCCAGCCGCCACTGCTCATTTTGCTCCGTCTGCTATGCCATCCGGGTTTCCCTGGGGGATGCCCACTAATTTTGTGCCAGAGGGTCTCGCTCCGACCTTTTATTCTCTGGCGACATCTAGCCTGGTCCTTGCCGTTCCACCTCCCGTTGTGCACACTTTACCAAGATTTGACAACACCATTTATCATTCTGAGTCATCTGAGGGCCCAGATGTCTATGAAAAAATGGATTCTATGAATGATCAATTCCTTGAGATGCGCAAGGAACTGAAGACTCTAAGAGGGAAGGACCTCTTCGGTAAATCTGCTGCTGAGCTGTGCCTCGTGCCAAATGTCAAGATTCCTATCAAGTTCAAAGTGCCTGACTTTGAAAAGTACAAAGGAAACACTTGCCCGCTCAGCCATCTTGTGATGTACGCACGCAAGATGTCAACTCAGACTGACAACGATCAACTCCTCATCCACTATTTCCAGGACAGTCTGTCCGATGCTGCATTAAGATGGTATATGGGTATGGATAGTGCGAACATCCTCTCCTTCAACGACCTTGGCGAAGCTTTCGTCAAGCAGTACAAGTACAATGTTGATATGGCTCCCGATAGGGACCAACTGAGGGCTATGTCTCAGAAGGAGAAGGAAACGTTCAAGGAGTACACCCAGAGGTGGCGTGAATTGGCTGTACAGATTGTGCCCCCGCTCGAAGAGAAGGAAATGACCAAGATCTTTCTGAAGACCTTGAGTTCATTCTACTATGAGAGGATGATTGCTAGTGCTCCCTCGGACTTCACCGAGATGGTGAATATGGGGATGCGACTAGAGGAAGGAGTCAGGGAAGGACGACTGACCAGAGATGAAGGTTCTTCTGAAAAGAGCTATGGGGCTTTTGCAAAGAAGAAAGAGGGAGAGACACATGCCGTGTCTTCCCATATTAAGCAAAGAAGACCCTCTGTGAATAGGAAGTCTGTGTGCTCTGCCAGTAACCAGCACCAGGTGGCTCATATAGCGCCTGCCTTCAGGGAAAATCAACATTATCAGCATCAGCAACAACAACATCAATAATATCAACAACAACAGCATCGTCCGCCACAGCAGGCCTACCAGCCTCGAAACAACAACAATACCAGCACCAGCTATGATAGGAAGAGGGTCACTTTTGATCCAATTCCAATGACCTATGCAGAGCCCTATCCTTCGTTGATAGACCGCAAGCTGATTACTCTACGTGACCCACCTGCTGTGCCGACCAATCCTCAGTGGTGGTACAAGTCCGAGCTTCATTGTGTTTATCACTCCGGTGCTCCCGGACATGACGTGGAGAACTGTTATCCTCTAAAGACCAAGGTTTAAGACCTTGTTAGAATTGGGATATTGTTTTTCGAGGACGTAGGTCCAAATGTTAAGAAGAACCCATTGCCCGAGCATGGGAAATCTACTGTTAATATGGTTCAGGGTTGCCCTGGCAAGTACAAGGTCCGGTATGTTAGCCATATCAGAAAATCGTTAGTCGAGATGCATAGACTGTTATGTGGATACAGTCACTATGAGCATGACCATGACAGATGTCGTGTGTGCACTGTCAATAAGAGGGGATGTCGCCAAGTCAGAAAAGACATCCAAGAGATGCTGGATTAGGGTGTGATCGAGATACTTTAGAATCGTGATGAGGATGAAGTTAATGTTATAGCCCTTGTATTCAGAATACCCGAACCTGTTGTTGTCAGATATGATGGTAGCCAGAAGAAGGCCTCTCTATCTCTCATTATCAAGCCAACGGACCCTGTCCCGTACTCTTCAGATAGAGTTGCTCCCTATAGATATAACGCGGTTGCGTTGGAAGATGGGAAGGAGGTGCCTTTGCCCTCCACTTCTGTTACAAGCATATCTGACGTCAGTGGTGTGACCCGCAGTGGTCGTGTTTTTTCGGTGCCGCTGAAACCCCATGAAGACGTGTTGAAGAGAAGAACTAATGTTGTTGATAATTCTGCCAGTCCTATGGGGACTTCTTCTTCTTCTCCGAATTTGGCACTTGTTGTTGATAGACCTGCCGTTGTTGCTAAAGCTCCTGTCCCTGTTGGCCAGAATGGCATGTTGAAAGAGGATTGTGATGAGATGTTGAGGCTCATCAAGAGGAGCGAGTATAATGTTGTCGATCAGTTGCTTCAAACTCCATCAAAGATATCTGTATTGCCTTTGTTGATGAATTCAGAGTCACACCGTGAAGCTTTGTAGAGGGTGTTGGACGTGGCATACGTGGATCACGATGTCACAATTGAATAGTTTGATAGCATTGTTGCAAACATCACTGCTTGTAACAATTTGAGCTACTGCGATGCTGATCTTCCCGAGGAGGGAAAAGACACAATTTGGCCCTACACATTTCCATGAACTGCAAGGATGATGCCTTGTCTAATATGCTGGTAGACACAGGATCATCGCTAAATGTGTTGCTAAAATCCACTCTGGCAAAACTTTCTTACCAGGGGCCTCCCATGAGGCAGAGTGGAGTGGTAGTCAAGGCTTTTGATGGATCCAGGAAAACTGTGATTGGCGAGGTTGAGCTCCCAATCAAGATAGGACCTAGTGATTTCCAGATCACTTTCCAGGTCATGGATATCCACCCATCATATAGCTGCTTGCTTGGCAGACCATGGATTCACGAGGCAGGCGCCGTGACATCCACCCTACACCAGAAGTTGAAGTTCGTCAAGAACAAGAAGTTGGTGGTGGTAGGGGGAGAGAAGGCTCTCTTGGTAAGCCATTTGTCTTCCTTTTCTTACATAGATGCTGAGGATGAGGTTGGGACGCCGTTCCAAGCCTTATCTATTGTTGAGCCTGTAAGAAAAGAATCTTCTTCATTTGCATCCTACAATGATGCGAAGTTGGCCATTAGCATGACGTAACTACTAGTTTAGGACAAATGATTAAGCTAGAAGACAATAAATCCCGGGCTGGCATAGGGTACTCTTCAGGCACTTTCAATGAGCGCGGCTTGTTCCAGAGTGGTGATTTCATCCACACGGTCGAAGACCAAGAGGCTGCTGCTATAGTGGAAGATGATGCAGAGGAAGATTCTGGCAACTTTGTCATCCCTGGAGGAGTCTGCAATAATTGGGTCGTTGTTGATGTTCCAATAGTTGTCCATAAGTCCACGTAATATGTTCATTTTGTTTAAAAACCCTTCTCCCATGCCAAAAGGAGAAGTGATGACATTGTTGGCACATTAATACAATGTTATTCATTCAATAATTACATGTTAAATGTTTGTTTTTCCAAATTATTTTCACTTTTTTCTTTTTTCCATGAAATTGGTGATCACAAAAAAACCTAAAAAAAGAAGAAGAATAAAATCAATCTTTTCATCTGCATAATTATTTGCCTTGTTTGAATTCTAAAATCTTTTTTATATCCAAAATCATTATGCAGGTTGATCAAACCCATTGAACATAATGATCCAACACCATCTCCCAACTTTGAATTTCCTGTATTTGAGGCCGAGGAAGATGATGTTGAAGAGATTCCTGACGAGATTACCCGTCTGCTTGAGCACGAAGAGAAGATCATTCAGCCGCATCTTGAGAATCTGGAAACAGTCAACTTGGGGTCTGAAGATTGTGTTCGTGAGGTGAAGATTGGGGCACTCCTTGAAGAGTCTGTTAAGAAGGGATTGATTGAGTTGCTACGAGAATACGTCGACGTCTTTGCTGGTCATATGAAGACATGCCTGGTCTAGATACTGATATCGTGCAACATTTCCTGCCTTTGAAGCCTAAGTGTGTGCCTGTGAAGCAGAAGCTCAGAAGAACTCATCCTAATATGGCAGTGAAGATTAAAGAGGAAGTTCAAAAGCAAATTGATGTGGGGTTTCTGGTGACTTCTACATATCCTCAATGGGTGGCCAATATTGTGCCCGTGCCCAAGAAAGACGGAAAAGTCCGAATGTGTGTGGACTATAGAGACTTGAATAAAGCTAGTCCGAAAGATGATTTTCCTCTACCACACATTGATATGTTGGTAGATAATACAGCTAAATTCAATGTCTTCTCATTTATGGACGGATTTTCTGGTTATAACCAGATTAAAATGGCACCCGAGGATATGGAGAAGACAACATTCATCACACCTTGGGGAACATTCTGTTATCGAGTGATGCCATTCGGTTTGAAGAATGCCGGAGCCACGTATCAACGAGCTATGACTACCTTGTTTCATAATATGATGCATAAGGAGATTGAAGTGTATGTTGATGATATGATTGCGAAGTCGAGAACGGAAGTTGAACATGTAGAGCACTTGTTGAAGCTTTTTCAGCGTTTGAGGAAGTATAAGCTTCGTCTGAATCCTAACAAGTGTACATTTGGAGTCTGTTCCGGCAAGTTATTGGGCTTTATTGTCAGTGAAAGAGGTATTGAAGTTGATCCTGCCAAGGTCAAAGCAATACAAGAGATGCCTGCGCCCAAAACTGAGAAGCAAGTCTGAGGTTTTCTTGGCCGCTTGAATTACATTTCGAGATTTATATCCCACATGACTGCCACATGTGTGCCAATATTCAAGCTCCTCCAGAAAGATCAGCGTCATGATTGGACCGAGGATTGCCAGAAGGCCTTTGACAGTATCAAAGAGTATTTGTCTGAGCCTCCGATTCTATCTCCGCCTGTTGAAGGGAGACCCTTGATTATGTACTTGACAGTTCTTGAAGACTCTATGGGTTGTGTATTGGGTCAGCAAGATGAATCAGGTAAGACAGAATATGCTATATACTATCTGAGTAAGAAGTTCACTGATTATGAGTCTCGATACTCAATGCTTGAGAAGACATGTTGTGCTTTGGCTTGGGCTGCTAAGCGCTTACGCCAGTATATGTTAAATCATACGACTTGATTGATATCCAAAATGGATCCAATCAAGTATATCTTTGAGAAGCCTGCTTTAAATGGGAGGATTGTCCGTTGGCATATGCTATTGTCTGAGTATGATATTGAGTATCGAGCTCAGAAAGCCATTAAAGGTAGTATCTTGGCTGACCACTTGGCACATCAACCAATTAAGGATTATCAGTCTGTTCAGTACGACTTCCCAGATGAGGAGATTCTGTATTTGAAAATGAAAGATTGCGATGAGCCTACGCTCGATGAAGGGCCATAGCCTGGTTCCCGATGGCGCATGGTGTTCGATGGCGCTGTAAATCAATATGGAAATGGTATTGGGGCAGTGATTATTACTCCTCAGGGCACACATTTTCCTTTTATAGCAAGGCTAACTTTCAAATGCCCGAATAATATGGCGGAGTATGAGGCCTGTATTATGGGTTTAGAAGAGTATATTGATCTTAGGATCAAACATCTTGATGTTTATGGTGATTCGGCCCTTGTTGTTAATCAGATTAAGGGTGAATGGGAGACGAATCAGCCTGGCCTCATCCCATACAGAGATTATGCGAGGAGGATTTCCACTTTCTTTACTGAGGTGAACTTCCATCACATTCCTCAATATGAGAATCGGATGGCAGATTCTCTTGCTACACTTGCTTCTATGATTGTGGTGAAATTCTAGAATGAAGTCCCCAATATCACTGTGATGTGCTTGGATAGACCAGCTCATGTATTTGCAGTTGAAGAAGTGAAAGATGATAAGCCATGGTATTATGACATCAAGTGTTTTCTTCAGAGTCAGATTTACCCTCCTGGGGAATCTGTTAAAGATAAGAAGACTTTGAGGAGATTATCAAGAAGTTTCTACCTCAATGGTGATGTGCTTTATAAGAGGAATTTTGACATGGTTTTGCTCAGATGCGTGGATAGACACGAAGCAGACCTATTGATGACTGAAGTCCATGAGGGTTCATTTGGTACTCATTCCAATGGACATGCCATGGCAAAGAAGATGTTGAGAGCAGGCTACTATTGGTTGACAATGGAGTCTGACTGCTGCAAATATGTGAAGAAATGCCACAAGTGTCAGATTTATGCGGATAAGATTCATATTCCTCCCACACTTCTGAATGTGATTTCATCACCATGGCCTTTCTCTATGTGGGGAATTGACATGATTGGCATGATAGAGCCAAAGGCGTCCAACGGGCATCGTTTTATTCTCGTAGCAATTGATTACTTCACCAAGTGGGTTGAAGCGGCATCATATGCAAATGTGTCCGCACTTCAACAGGGGCAACCCCTTTCTCTCTTGTGTATGGCATGGAGGCCGTTCTCCCCGTGGAGGTTGAGATCCCATCAATGAGAGTCTTGATGGAAGCCAAGTTGACCGAGGCTGAATGGGTTCAGAGTCGTTATGACCAACTGAATTTGATTGAAGAGAAGAGATTGACTACCATGTGCCATGGTCAGTTGTATCAGCAAAGGATGAAGAAAGCCTTTGATAAGAAGGTCAAGCCTCGTGTGTTCCGAGAAGGTGACCTCGTGCTCAAGAAAGTTTTGTCTTTCACGCCCGATTCAAGGGGCAAGTGGACTCCAAACTATGAAGGTCCATACGTTGTTAAGAGAGCCTTTTCAGGCGGTGCTTTGATACTTACAACTATGGATGGGGAGGATTTCACTCGTCCTGTGAATTCAGATGCAGTCAAGAAATACTTCGCCTAAAATAAAAACAGAATAGCTCGCTAAGTTGAAAACCCGAAAGGGCGACTTAGGCAAAAATGAGCGTCTCGGTGGATTGAAAACCCGAAAGGGCGATCCAGGCAAAAGTTAGAGACATATAAAAAAATGAATATATATATCCCGCTAGATTGAGTACCTCACCTTGGGGAAATCTAGGCAAAAATTCGGGATCTGTCAAGTAACTGCATCCTGATAAGACTTTGTTCTACAACTGTCATCTGTCAAAGATTCTCGCTCAGTCATCGCCAATTGAAGCTTCGAATACATTGGATTCAGAGTTGGTGGAGAAATGGTCATTATGTTCAATGTAGCCTTTTTCCAATATATATCACAAATTTCAAATTTGTAAAGATCCATGGAGTCTTGTCATTTGTGGACTACCATTTCATCAAATAAATTTGAGCCTTTATCCAATTCTTTGCACTCTTATTTGTTTCTGTTTAACAAATGTTTGCATGTTTTAATTGATAAATATCGTTGTTTTAAATAAATAAAGCTTTTATAAACTGTTTTTAAACAAAGTGAACATTCACAATGACTGAAGGGATAATTGGAACGTCTTCAGTGCTCTCCCGAGGATAGTATGATCTCCAAAAGGGTAAGACATTTGTTCATATTCCTAGCATATTTGTATCCTCTTCATCACCTTTCAGGTTGTCTCCTCAACGAGCGCAGAGAGAGGTGATACATCACCAAATTCCCCAGAGAGTCTAGAATTTTGGTCCTGATTTGCTTAGAGATGTATACCTCTAACATCCTCAGATCCCTAGTGAGTCTGAGTCTAGCATCTGTGTTTTATCAAATATATGGTTGTCATCCCTTGTGTGGGTTGATCTAAAATCCCTTATAGATTGATAAAAATTTATATGCTATCTTTTCGAGGAAATTGGAAATACTCCCGCAGATTGAGCAGGAACTCCCAACATGAGTGGAAATTCTCAGCAGGTTGGTTTGTAGCTTATCCCCGGCGGATTCACATACATTTTTCCCCCAGCAAGTTTGCTTAGCACTTGTCCTCGGTAGGGTTGCTCACATCAGACTTCCCCCAGTTTGGGTCGCCAGCAGATTATCTCCAATATGATCGCCTTCAGTCTTTCCCTAGTGGAGCTGCCTGATCAGAGCCTTATATTTGTTTTCCTCCTTATTAGCAGAGCTGGTGTTGAAGATGTGTATTTCCTTCCCTAGTGGAGCAGTTGTTCTCTCTCATCCTAGCAGAGATGTTCTCCAGCAGATATAAGGAAATATGTTGATTTTTGGAACTTCTGTTTAGCGGTTGTGTCCCCACAGAGTTTCATATCTTTCCTTGATAAGTTCCCCAGTAGAGTTTCTTCTATGATGGATCCTATCCGTGTTGAGCCTCCGATAGAGTTTCCTCTACATCGGATCTTTTGTCTGTTCAGCAGCAAATCCCTGTTGATGACTCTGTAGCTTCCCCAGCTGAGACTTTATCTGATCCTAATTTGGCGTAGGAACTTCAAGGAAGATGTGTTGTTTCCTTCCCCAGCGGAGTGATTGGTCCTGTCTCCTCAGCAGAGATGTTCCTTCAGTGGTTAGAAGTGAATGCTTGATGATGTGCTTCTATTTGGTGGTTGTTCCCCATAGAATTCCACATCACCCCCTAATAAGATCCCCAGTAGAGTTCTTCTATGACTGATCTTATCCATATCTCTACGTGTTGTTGGTAGATTCCCAGCTTTTGGCATTTGTGGCTTGGGCTGACCCCCAACAGCGGTCTCTGATCCCCGACAACCCTGCTTGTTCCTCTAACAGTAGTCTTGGTCCCCGACAGCGACTCTGTTTGATCCTCAGCGGTGATTGGTGTTTCCTGGTATTTGCGGCACCCCACCAGATTGGATTTTCTCCTGTGGGCCTGGTGTTTCTCTTTTGAGATGTTGTACCGGATGTCTGTCCATAGATTCTTGGACCTGTTTGTGTTAGATATGTCTGTTTGTCAGCATTTATCATACATAAACCATGCATATACATGCATAATCATAGCATTCAGATATTCATGTAGCACCTTTTGCCATATACCTTTGCTTGTTATCTCCTGCTATTTGGTGATACATATTTCCCCAAGCAAATGTTTGTGTCTGATCTCTCCATCTAGAGTTAGCCCTGTAGGCATAAAGTGTCTACCTTTCCTTCTATATTTCCCACTGAGTTATGTCCTCGTGGATGATTATTATTTAAGTTTCCTCCCAAAACATGTATTGGGATGGAATTACTCCCCTGAGTTATATCCTCATTGGGTTGAGTCTTGTTTCATTGTGTCTCTCTAGTTTGTTCATAGATTGACCCCTTCTTGTTATTTCCCCTGCAAGTTCCCTGTGGTTCAGGTGACTAATTGCTCAGTAAATAGTAGTTGTTCATTCTCTCCCCAGTGGATGTTGTGGCCTTCTACCCAGTAACCGGTAGTTGTAAGTCCTATTTCTATGGTTTGCTACCCAGTAACCGGTAGTTGTAAACCCCATTTCATCCCATTGCAGAGTTAATAATTTATTTTGTTCGTCCTAACCGACGACGGGTATTCTCTTATGTGGTTTTCTACCCAGTAACCGGTAGTTATAAACCCCATTTCATCCCCTTGCAGAGTTAATCCCTGATTTTGTTCGTCCTAACCGACGACAGGTGTTCTCTTCTGTGGTTTTCTACCCAGTAACCGGTAGATGTAATCCCCTCTTTGTTGGTTATCTTTATCCAATATTCGATATTGATATTCCTTCATTTTTTAGTATCTCACCCAGTAACCGGTGATATATCTCCCGGATCATTGCTTTTGTCAATGTATTCCCAGCGAGTCATCTTTCATTTACCCTTGTTTGGTAATGATCGTTTCTCCTTTGGATTGGTCATCATTTTATACCCAGTATCCGGTATCCCGATGTCCTTTCTTTTCGGTCGATTTATCCTTCATTAACCCAGTAACTGGTTGTGGATAATCTTCCACGCGAGTATGTTATCAACATTCTGACGGTAATAGATAATATATCTCACGCGCTCTTCAGTCGAAGTCTTTTTCTTCCCCAGTTGAGTAAGATTCGTATTTCCTTATGGAATCGAATGTCCATCCTGTAATCGAGTTTGCTTTTTCAGCCCTCCTTTCGGATGATGAGTATTTTGGAAATATTCCCCAATTTACGCCTGGTTGATCACCTATTATATGCCCAGTAACGGTATCCCTGGTGTTCCTTCCTACTGCTCCCTATTATGACTTTTTTGTCCCTTGTGGAGTCAGATCTTTCCTGAGTTGAAATATACCTTTTAGGTCTTCCTCATATGTTTTGGATGATTGATATCTCTCACCCTTATACCGGTCTTAGATATTCTTTCTCCCTGAGCATGTTGCTCTCTCATCCTTATACCGGTGTTTTGATCACATGTCTCTTTGAGTTTATTACCCAGTAACCGGTAATATCTCATTGTTCTTTCTCAGTTGAATCCCTTAGTGGATATTTCCCATCCGAGTCCGGATTTTCATCCAAAGTATCCTTTGTGGATAGTTTTGCTGTATTGGCATATTCCCCAATACATTCATCTTTGCGTCAGCTCGATTCTTTCCATTGATTTATTTTCATGGAATCCCTTCGTGTCTCCCAGCAATTTTTAAGTCGTGACCTGCTCACGCATTTTTACCCTTATTCCCCCCAGAGTCTCTGTCTCCCTAGTGAGTGTATTACTCCTATGGATTTTCAGTTTCTCCTGATTTCTTTTTTCTTTGTGGAGACATATCCCCACAGAGTATTAATTTTTGCATGCATACATTTGCATCATGAGGTCTCTTAGGGACCAAAATTCGTCTCTTTGTTATTATTTAAGCCCATTCTACCTCGACGAGACGTAGATTTTAACCTTCATATCTCCGGCTAGAATGACCTCAAATAGGGACATCTGTAAGACCCTAATTTTGACCCTAAGATCCCTCATGGCATCATATCATTGCTCATTGCATTTGCCTCAAGGATCATAGCATTTTGGCTCCTTAACCCTAGGGTTGGGACTTGTGTGAGTTGGTTTGAAACCACCAAGCATGCTTGAATTGTATATTATTGCTTTTCTTATTTTGTTTACTAACCAAAAGCACAAAAATATGTCACTAACATCTTTTGTTTTGAAGCTTAAGCATTCATGTGATCCAAGGCTCCTAGGAGGCCCCTATGCTTAATGAAGTGGCCAAATGAAGATGAAAGCAAGCATGACAATGGTTCCCAAAGCTCTCAATCATCATATATGTCTCCCAAGTATCTTAATTTGTCAATTTGATCAAGATAAACCAAAGGGCTTGAGGATTGTTTCCCAAGGAAACCCTAATTCAATTGTGCATTGACTGTGCCTTGCTCATGAAGCAACCTCAACCTATGATCAAATTCAATCAAGGGAAGTTCTTTCATTCATCATTTTATGCATATATGAGCCTATGTGAGTATCCTCAATCATTCATTCATCTGACTATTTTGAAATCCACTGAGAACTAACTTTTGATGTGTTTGTCAAATGAAGATGATCTCAAGAGAAAACATGTTCTTAAGAACCATATGCACAACTTTCATGTTCATCAAAATTTCATTTGAAACTTGGAAGACCATCATTAATTTCAAAACATTATAGGTCATTTTGACTGAAACCCTAATTTTGGGTCAACTTCCCAAGGACCTAACTCCTTCATTTTTTATGATTTTTAGGTGAGACCAAGTGCATTGGAAAGTTTAAGATGTCTAATTCAAATGTTATGTTGGACAAATTTTCATAATCCTAAAAGAAACACATGTGATAATACAAAACATTATAGGTCACTTTGGACCAAATCCATTGAAATGTAAAAAAGTCCAACTTCAAGTGCCCATAACTTTCTCATAAAAAATCCAAATGATGCAAACGTTAAGTCCAAATTGATTTTCGTGAAAAGATCTACAACTTTGATGTTGAAGGTTTTTTCATTTGAGGCTTGCATCATTGAAACAGAAGGGCTTGAAGTTGGTCCATTTTGGAAAATTTTCCAAATACATGTTTTGTACCTTGAACTTCATGGCCTGTTTTAATAAATTTCCACACTGCAAATGGATTTTTGTTCAACATAGTTTTTGTTCCTTATGTCAAGACCTTTCCAACCATTACCCACATGCTTATGTTTGGATTTTCCAAATGGGATTTTCGAAGAGGAGAACAATTATGATCAATTACGCATTTTATGTTAAATCTTCATGCACAATCCATTGTCTTGCCATTTGCACGTCCAAACTTGCTTCATTTGAGTTCAGCGTGCAAAACCAATTGATTTTGGGCCTCACATGCATCTGTACAGGCCCATGCATGGAGGACCCAATTCACATGCACACGAGTTTTCCACCTCTTTGCATCAGCTGTGGCTATATATTGAAGGCATTACCTCACTTGAAACTCAACCCGAAGGCACCTGAATCTCTGCTGAGTTGATTCCCCAACCTCTCACCAAAGGAATTTGCATTTTCACTTTTCATTTTCAAGTGTGATTTTCAACAACATCAGTTGATTATCATCATTAATTCCTAAGCCTAGATCTCATACCAAGCATCCAGATCAAGCTGCAAGCAAAGGATTGGTTGAATTGTGCTCTTGAAAGCTGCTCTACAAAGGTTTATACCATAACTGTTTTGCTTCGAGTCTCTCTGAATATTGTGCATTGCTTGTGTTGGTTTGCATTTCTGAAGTCCTCATGTGAGAGGCAAGCCAATGGTGGCTTTAATTTTGTGAATTGGTGAACTTCAGATTGAACACCTAGTTTTTCAACCTCAAATTTCTTCTTCCATAAGAATCTTGAGCAAAAACTAAGGTCACAGGGGTGATGTACATCACCCCAGCTTTCATTTGGTGTATAGATCGCGTGTTATAGTTGAGGTTGTAAAACCTGCAACTGGTGGCCAGACCGAGCCTTCTCACCGGAGAAGATAGTGGTTTCCACCACCTTCCCCACGCGTTCAAACCTTGGTTGTTGGATGATGATCTCCAGATCTAATCTTGGCTGTTTCTTTGTTTGACTTCATTTAAATCATGGTACCATGCGCTTGACTCATGTACATGGTAAGCGCGCGCTTGAGGGCCTTCTGATCAGCCACATCAATTAATGAGCTCTGATCAGACGCCTGTGGTTTTTTCCAATTTCTTAATTTCTGTTTTAATTTCTTTTAATCCATTTATTTTCAAAAATTTATAACTTCTTTATTTGGAATCACACAAATATGGGACCAATTGCAACAATTTTCTCTTAAAGTCTAGTTTCATAAAATGATTTTTAATTATTTTTGTGATTCCATTTAATATTTTTTGTGAATTATTTCATTTATGATTGTTTTTAATTCATTTAAAATACCATTTGATATTCAAAAATGCCAAAAATATTTTCTTAACATCTTTGGATAATGATAAGTCTATGAAAAATATTCTCATTAATTTCTTGATTGATTTGAGATTTATTTGAGATTTTAGTCCAATTATGTTATTTTTCTTCATTTTTAATTGTTTAAAATTAGTTTCTGTTTTCAAAAAATGATGAGAAAATTTAACAAACCTTGTTTGACCTTGTTAGACTTATGATGATCCAATTGGAGTTATCCAAGTTGATTTGAATTGGATTTGAAGTTTGACCTTTATTTGATTCATTTTATTTTATGCATTATTTTAATTCCAAAAAATACCAAAAATATGTTTGACCTTTCTTGACTTTTAAACTTCATTTTACTTCTGTTTACCATTGATTGATATTGATTCCATTCATGTTTGATCAATGTGTTTTGGTTATGTCATTTGAATTTCCATCTTCATCTTTTTCTTTTTCTTTTGACCAATGAGTTAATGATTTGTGGTTATCCTTGACATATGAGAGGCTTAACCTTCTTTGATCCAAATCAAATTCATCTTGATCAAAGATCAAGTGAATTGCTTTGTGTCCAAGATAGGTTGCTTCTTGGTCAAGCAAAAAATCTAAAATCCATACAAGCTCATTCTTCTTTTATTTTGGCATTGCAAGGTGTAGGAGCTTGGCTTACTAGTCATGATCTCTAACTTGTGTTTATTTGTATATAGTTTTATTGACCGGCCTCAGATAGGTGTGACTACTACATTAGTCCACTTACGATTGCTTAACATAACGCTAAATTGCCTTATAGCACATTAACACTAACTACTAATTACTAACTTTTAATTCAAGCATTTAATTCTTGCAATTTAATTTCTTACTCATTTATTCATATTGTCTTTTTCCCTTTGCTCATTTGAGCTCATGTTTATGTTTATGCCATTTGCCTTTTGCTCACTTGAGCACATTATTGTGTATATACTATTGCCTTGTGCTTGTTTTGTTTTTGTTTGTGGGAACCAATGCAAAAAGGAGAAAGGACTTAGAATTAGGACCTTACCTATGCTTAATGGAGTTTAAAGAGCAACTAGGCCTCATGCCTTTAGAATGCTTGATCTTGAAAATGACTTGAAAGGACCCATTATTCTAAACTCACTCATGTCCATTCTTTCTATTGCATTGTGAACCTTTTGATTGTTTGTTCTTGTGTGACAGGGATTCAAAACTTGAGCTAAGTAGAAGGACCATTGTCATGAGCATCTAAGTTGAAAGAGACAAGCCATTTGGAGATCCTAGGAGCTTGAATGAATATTTTTTTGATTGCTTGAGTTAATTGCTAAGTCCAAAGGAAATGAGAATCTTGAATAATCTTTATGATCTCCAGAAAGGGAACTCCAAGGGTTTTCTCTCTTCTCTCATCTTTGCATGTTTAGGACTAACCATTCTCTTCTTCTCTCCACTCTAACCCAAGCCAAACTCATTTTGTGCAAACATTAACATTGTTTTCAAAAATTAGAAACCTAGGCCATATGCCTTTGACTTTTCAAACTTTTTTCATAATACTTATTTTGAATTGAATCTTAAGTCAACTTTGACTTCATTTTTGTGAATACTTCTAATTGGTAAATACAACTCACTCAAGCTTGTTTTTGTGGTTTCAATGGCCACCTTTGCCAAAGCTTTTCATAAACATTTGCTATTAGGTTTTAGTTATCATAGTGGTTGATGTAAACCTCACCTTATCCTTAGTGATTGGACTATAAGTCTTCCATACTTATTATAGGGTGGATCCCTCACTAGTATGTTGAAGCTCTCCTCACATGGTGGATTGTGGTCTAGGTTGAGTTTTCTCCCTTTGATAACAAAAGACCTTAAGGCTTTTGACCAATCAATTCACCAACTTATTTTAGATTTTTACCCCGAACTACGAGGTTTTGATCCTACCTTTGTGATGGTACGTAGGCAATGGGTTTATCCATTCAAACAACAAAATGAGTTTTGAGATTTTTACCCCGAACTACGAGGTTTTGTTCGCTTTCTAACCTTTGCTTCGGATAAATAGAGGTGCGGTGGCGACTCGAATTGTATGATTTACTTTTGATTTAGTCAATAAATCTAAAGGTAACGAATACCCCGCTACAGTACGTCTGGCCTCAATTCGAATTCGAATCGAGATGATATAATAAATCTTACTTTGCAAAATGTGTGTATACAAGAGTTGAATAAATCGAACTCTACAAACCCTAAGTTTGATATTGAGTATACCACCTCCAAAACCCTTGATCAAACTTGATCAAGTAACAAACCATGCCGCTTCAATTCACCTATTGTTGCTACTTCCTTGTAAGGCACCCCTTGTCCCAAGGCTTTCACCCGATTGAAATAATCCCAAGCGCATGATCTTGTAACCAACAATACCGATTTGATTCACCTGTTCTTGCTACTTCCTTGCAAGGCACTCCTTGTCCCAAGGATTTCACCCAGTTGAATTAATCTGAAGCGCACACTTGTTGAGACCAAAGGTTTTCCAACACGATCCAGCGTTTCACGCTACTCATTTGCAAGGCATCCTTTGTCCCAAGGGTTTCACTCGATTGAATTTGAATTACACAATCTTATCCAAAACCTTCAAACCCTAATCGATCTTGAAGGAAAACCCCAACTTAGTTTTATGATTTAAGTCCCTCAAAGTTCCCAACTGTTAATACCTTAGGATTGGCATTATTTTTGTAAAACAAATAATGTAATCATCTCTGTTGTTTTAATATGTTGGGTTGAAGAAGTTCAACATCTGGACCAACATGTCATGTACGATGTCACGACATCATGTCTGTGACATCGCACATGTGTAGAAAACTGAATTAATTAATTCAGTATATATGCTGGGATTAGTAAGGATATTTGGTGAATATCCTAACTCCCATGTGGAGGTCTTAAAGACTCAATCAGAATATATATAGGCTCAAAATAAGGAGATATATATGGAGAGATTTTAGGATTGAAGACCTTGATTGTAGCAGAAAGTTTCTGCTGTATTTGTAACAGCAAAGGAGAAGTTTGCTGTGATTTCTGAAGGCCCAAATCCAATTGGGTGATTAGGTTATAAATAGCATATTGTAACCTAGTGTTTGTAAGCCTCTTAGAATGAAAAATTAGGGGTGTGTGTGAGGTAAACCTCCCAACTTGTGGGAAGGTTACCATGTGTTTCTCAGTGGTCAAAGCTGAGAGTGTGTGTAACTCAAAGCCTGTAGGCAAGAGTGATTATGGTCTTGAATGAAGCTGTGAAGCAAGTTCAAGTTGTTTTGACATTACATTGTATTTGTAGTGATAGGAATGGAAACTGGAGGTTTCTATCTAGGAGTTCCTAGGTATAGATTGCATTGGGTAGGGATTAAGTGAAGAGTTGTAAACGGAGGAGTTTAACTCTGAATTAATACTGCTGATAGTGGATCTTCTTCCTGGCTTGGTAGCCCCCAGATGTAGGTCATGTTGGACCGAACTGGGTAAACAATTTTCTGTGTTTGTTTTCCTTCTGCGTGTTATAATCCTGTCTGCCATAACTCAGGTTGTAATTCAATCTGCTTATCAAGTTAATAACAGACCTGACACATAGCCTTCTGTTTGAATGTCAATCAGAATGTTTTGATCTCAGTTCAGTATTTAGTTAAGAGGATAACAGACCTGGCCAAAGGATCCTAGTGAAACTGTCAAACTGGAAGTCTTGACAGTTGTACGTGTAGACTGATACTGAAGTAGAGACTGATTAGTCTTTCACATTATAGTAATGTTAGCACAGTCTGTTTTCAGGAACATAACAGAATCAACATGAGGTATATGTTCTGAATGTCAAACTAAATGTTGTGACATTCACACCTGACAGTTGGTGCTAAATTGTAGGATAATTAGTTTTTCTGTTTCAGTATTTTTCTCAGGCTAATTTAAGGAATCCAACAACTGAGCTAAAATCCAGGAAAATAACAACTAACCTACAATTAATGAACCTAACAAATAACCTATTTGTCAGCTCCCTAATGTGTGGAGATTAGGTTACCTTGTTTGACTTTTTGTTTAGGAAACACGAGTACTAAGCCAGCAAATTGGAATACAGTAACAGGTGATGTGCAAATCAATATTGATATATCATGCTGACAACTGTCCAAACACAACAGAAGTAAGTGTGGTGTTTGATCTCTGCTATGTCTTTGTACAAGAAGGACAGAACTAGGTGTTCTTCCATTCCAAGGTAATACAGTAGCAGATGTCGTGACAACTGTGAAATCGTGCTTGAGTACAGGGTTTTAATTTGTATAATTGTCTTGCTGTATTAGTTACAATGTTGGATCAGATGTCATGACTTGGAGTAGAACATCTGAATTCTGACTACGCCAGAATTTCACCAACCTAATATTCTCGGTACAACAAATCTAATTGGACGTTATCAACTGTAATATAGATGGCACCCAATTAAAAAATGATTATGTGTAGTTTGACTGTGTGTGTCCATAGATGGAGTTGAAGATGATGCTAATGCTTTGAAATCCTGAATTCATGTAGGTTTTACTCACTCTAGAAACCTTGCTAGAGATGATGCATGTATGAATTATTTATATGCATGAATGATTGAAGGCAAAAAGGAATGCAAAAGAATGCAAAAATTCAAGATTTTAAGTCTATAGGTCGACCTATACGAGCTATGTGTCGACCTATACAGGTCATGTGTCGACCTGTTTGAAGCATAGGTCGCCCTGTAAAGGTCATGTGCTCCCTATAGGTCGACCTGACAAGGCGGCACATGGAACAAAGCCTACATGCTTTAATAAAGCCGTATGAGTGTCGACCTATACACTATATGTGCCGACCTGTTGTTTAAAAGCTCTCCTATAGGTCGACCTATAATCGTATGTGTCGACCTATAGTGAATATTTTTCACCCCAAAACCAAATTCTGCATGCACAACATAATATCTCGATGCACAAATCTTTTTCATACCATTTCCAATAATATTGACATGTTTCTTAATGAAAGAACACTAAAATGTACAACTAGACTTGGATGATATCGTCCAATTTACATAAACGTTATTTCCTAGTTTAAAAATCATACAAAACATATCTAAAAGGAAAGTTTCACTCATATACTCCACCCTTTTGATGATGGAAAAACTTGAGATAACGCATTTATTGTTCTTGAAAAACTCCCCCTGAATGTGTGCATAATAGCTTCATATATTTCTTCCCCTTTGACAACATCAAAAAGAGACAAAGTATATTATTAGCAGTATCAAATATTCAATATAAAATACATAGGCAATTGCGAAGATAAGAAGTTCTCTCATATATATTCATCAAATATGAAAACATACAAGAATATAAATACAACCATATAAAATAATAGCCATAATCATTCAATATAACAACCAAAATATCATCATTGTCTCAAATTCAAAATAGTAAAGTAATATTGGTCAATACATAAACCACAAGCAAAAATAAACCAGAAACACAATAAAGATGCATACTGACTCAAAGCATGATTCAAAAAAAGTGCATAGCGACACATGAGATCAAAAGACATAAACAAAAAAAATGCACAACACTTCATTCAAGAATCACTTTATCTTCTTCCACGCACTCTTGGAATAGATCTTTCTCCCCTATGCCAACCTTGTCCTTCATTGCGATATTGAGAATCCAAGAAGTCACGCATCTCTCGGTAGAACCTTTCATAATGACATGAACCTTCTTCTTGGACTGAGATCAAGTGATTAATCCTAGTTAGAACAACAACATGATTAGCATTCATATCAGTCCGTCAGGACACTAGAGACTTTGTCACATATGAAGCAAAAGCCTCAAAGTTGGAATCCTTAGTAGACATGTGTTGCTGCATCAGACGGAACTGCTCAATTTGTGCATCTTAAAAGGTCTCTCTCCATTTTTACTCCTCTGCATATCTCTCATCTTTTCTCATCTACATGTTTTGAAGCATAATCATTATAGAGGCAGTATCAGCAGAACTAGTACCAAAGCCAACATCATGATCATCTCCATGAGAAGCATCATGCATTACGGTATCTCCTTCAATAACATCATGATGAACTCATATAGGTTGCTCATCGTCCATGTGAGCTTCAGCTGCATCATCACCACACTCAACATGATCGTCAAAATTGTACACCTTCCTGCCATGCTTACTCAAGCGTAGATA
Source organism: Lathyrus oleraceus (assembly GCF_024323335.1). Classification (NCBI taxonomy): domain Eukaryota; kingdom Viridiplantae; phylum Streptophyta; class Magnoliopsida; order Fabales; family Fabaceae; genus Lathyrus; species Lathyrus oleraceus. Next base: position 117,032,592 of record NC_066579.1, read on the forward strand.
GTACACCTGACGATTTACGTCCCAAAAGTAATTCATGTTAATCAGTGTATGGTGAGAAAATTCTTGAGACGAACTAGGAGATTTGAACGTGAGATTCGGCAAACCAATGTCAAAGTTTAGAAACTTAGCAATCATAGAGGGATAGCAGAATGATGTGCCTTTGTTGCATGTTTTGATAGATAACATACGAGATACAAAGTAGCGAGGCCAATTAATTTTGACTTTGTGCAGAATAATGTATACCAAATGATTCCCAACAAAGTCAATTCTCAAAAAACTGTCATTCTTTGGCCGCAATATATGAGAAACCACCCATAGCAAAATTTTGTACACTCTATCTGTCAACGTGTAGTTTAAAAAGGTCTCCTATAGGTCGACCTATAATCGTACGTCTCGAACTATAATGATTATTTTTCACCCAAAACGAAATTCTTCATGCACAACATAATATCTTGATACACAAATCTTTTCTAGACCATTTCCGACAATGTTGACATGCTTTCTAGTGCAAGAACACTAAAATTCACAACTAGACTTGGATGATATCGTCCAATGTGCATAAACGTATTTTCTAGTTTTGACATCATACAAAACATATCTAAACGAAAAGTTGCACTCACAAAATATATTAAAATCTCCATACATTCAGGTGTTGGGTATCAAACCTCTAACCTTAACCTTTTACTACGGTTGGTTTAAATGACCATTTTGGTATATTATGCGCTACTGTTTTTTTAAGACAGCCAGTAAACGGTGGTTACAAGTAACCTACTTACAACCACACATTACTTTACCACGGTTCATCAACCATGATTATATCTCTTTCTCAATTGTAGTTAAATGTGTTATTCGTAGTAGTGATGACTGAAAATTTGGGAATTGGAGTAACATCTAGGTTTAAGTGTTGTGCAATGCGAGGTTGCAATATATTATAAGTGTTGCTTGTGTCAACAAGAACCATCATAAGAATTCCTCCAATTAGGCTTTGGAATTTTAGTTTTTTTAGGGGAAATTAACCAATCGAAGCCCAAGAGAAGAGTTATAAATAGTATAAATAGGATACATTTCTACAATTTCTTCTGCATTACTTAACTCAACCAATTATTATGTGGACTTGTGTCATCCTCAACCAGAAGTAAGAGAAACCTAATAGAAACACGGTTCTATTAAGGAACAAAATTTCCTCACAATTATAACAAAGACTTTAAACACTTCGCTCTTGTAATTGAGTTTGTGAGAGGATTTATAATAGTAGTTTAGGTCTTTAGGATGTGGATCGAAATTTTGGGTTAGAAGTGTTTTGTGAAAATTTTGAGCTTTTGGTATTTTGAATGTGGGTGTTTTGTGAGACAGAGTTTGTGCGAATTAAAGGGGTAGGGAATGAATTTTGAAATTTGGATTTGACATCTCTTTATTTGGCTACAATAAGTTTAACAAGGTCAATTGCTTGAAAGACAGAAATAAGTCTTCAAATAGCCATTTTATTTATAATTTTTGGTGTTTCACCGGAAATAAAACATAATTTTTGGTAATCAATAATTAAACTCTCTTGTTTAAACTAAAATAATCCTGCCTAATGATTAACATAAGTTGAAGTGCCAAATCATAATTCTAAGGATTTTGTAAATGAAAACAAATATAGGCGCTACTGTACTTCTAAGCGACTATATTTGCCGCAAAAGTATGAAATATTTTCAAGTGTCATAAATATTTTCTTTGGTGTCAAATATAAATAAAAGTTTAAGTGCAATTTTTTTTTAATTTATTAAATAATTGACGTATCTGATATATTTGCAGTTCACAGTATAAATAATGAATTAAAGGATTCGAAACAGATGCAAGAAGTTGTGAGAGCTTCCATTGTTCTATACTCCTCGGTGTACATACTCACAAGCTTCTTCGGATTCCTTCTATTTAGTGAAGAAATATTCGACGATGTTCTTGCCAATTTCGATACCGATCTTGGAATACCGTTCAGTCTTATTCTCAATGAGGTTGTTCGGGCTAGCTATGCCACGCATTTCACGCTTATATTTCTAGTAATCTTCTACGCAATTCGGGTCAACATCGATGGACTCTTGTTTTCTTCTTCATCAAGGCTTTTGGTAGATGATAGCTTTAGATTTTTCTCTATTACTTTTTCTCTTGTTGGCATTATGTTCTTGGGAGCAAACTTCATACCTAGCATTTGGGATATTTTCCAATTCATTGGAGCAACTACTGCTCTTTGTGTAGGATTTATATTTCCAGCTGCAATCACTCTCAGGTGAGTTTCATCAATAAGATATTATATTTAGATTAAAAAATTGTTGTTTTATTATTGTGTTGATAATTACTTAACTCAATATAATTTTTTTTACTGCAGTGATAAACACAAGATAGCAACTAAATCAGACAAGATTATATCAGTTTTTATGATCATCCTTTCAGTATTATCAAGCGTTGTGGCTATATACAGTAGTGCTTATGCCTTGATCAAGAAGAATAAAGTTTAATGATATAATTTACAGGGTCATGGCCAAATGTATAAAAATAAAATCATGCTTTTTTGTTTCTTGTGGATTATGATATGTTTATAATAATATAAACATAGGTATAGCATGTATATAAATCATCAATTACTATTTAATCAAAAATTACGAGTCATCATGATAATAGAATTAAGTATTATTGTGTTATAAAATGCATAATAACTATAATAATTCATTGTCTCCATCTTTTTCTTCTAGTTTTAAGTATTAATCTTATCTATATTATCGACAACTTATCAAGAAAGTGTATTGATGGATAAGATGGAAACGAAAGACGACAAGGTGAGAAGGTCAGCTTCAAATTTCACTATTCTCTTTTGGCAACATCCCTTGCACAAATGAATTTAGAAATTTCTCTTAACAGGGACTTAAAAAATAATCTATATATATTAACTAAGTATATATATATAAAACAAGATATCAATTTGTCCTTAGGAGATAATCTTAACACAATAAATATTATAAATTAGTTTAATATAAAAATGATTTAATTATAGTGTTATTATAAGTGACTAACTAATTTTGTAGGCACCTTGTTAAATAAGATTGTTTGACTTGTTTTGATATATTACCTGGTTACAAAGTTTGATTCAGTATTAGTTTATCTAGATTTTCACAAAAAAAATGGATTTTTAATTCGAATTAAATTGAATATGATTTTATTAAATCATATATCTAAATTAAGAATACTTTTATTTGATATGATTTAATCAAAAGATTTGAGTTAGGTTATTAAAGAAGATTTAATTTTTCATTTTCGAGTTAATTTGTTTTAGATTAAATCATATTGGACTTTTCTACTCGCTTTTGTTATTTAAGGAGATGCTTCTCCTTTTTTGAAGACTCTCTTGTTTTGAATAATTACTATTTTAGCGTTGCAATTTAAATTTTTACTACTATAAAATAGACATTTTTTAAGATGTATTTTACAACGGCCTTCTTGTTAATTGTGATAATAATTCTTTTTGGGATATTTTTTTATTTACTAAAAGATGTTTCACTACGGTCATAGTTAACAACTATAGTAATACGTACCTGGAGTGAAAGGGTTCGAATCCCAACACCAACAATTTTCCATTTATCATGACATAATGTATTTGACCTTGTATATCACAATGATTCTTATAATTAATCATGGTGTAAGGTGCAATCATTTCATCACGAATCGTATTATCAACCGTGATGAAAGGTGTTACTTATTTATATATAAGCAAAATTATCTCTCGCTTTAGTACATAACAATTGTCTACCTTAAAACAAAGCCCTAACATCTCTTTCACTCGTCTTTTTCACAACAACGACAACATATGATGCATGACATATAACAATACAATGAATACACCACAACATTGAATACATCTCCACATCTGATTGTAAGCAATCATGTGATGACAACAACATAACAATGAATACAATCCCACATCTGACTGTAAGCAATCATGTATTCAATACATCACCAGTAGTTCTCACTCTGAACTACTCATCTCATCAATTCCTCAGCAAGTATGTAATAGTTCACATATTTAAACTTGCATTTCACCATGTATATTCACACATCGAACATACACCCATACATTATTCAAACATATCAGTTTATCACATAGAACACAACCAATAGTTGCTGGAATCAGAAAACAGACTGACAAATCGACATAAAAACAACAATTCTGTGTTGTCATTCTCGCCAGGTGAGCACAATAGCTCGTTGGGCGAAGCTTGCTAGGGCAACCCGTCTAGACCTGCAAAACCAAAAATGCAATTTTGCCACCGCAACAACTCTAAATTCCACTCCAAAAACATCCATATAACACAATATTGATACACACATATTCACCATATATTAGTATGTTATTTTCCATCAGTTTAACATCTTATTCCATCAATTAATCATCAAAAATCATATTTATAATTACACACAAATCCTTCAATTTCAACATAAATACTCAATTCATCAGCAATTTAACATGACCAACAAACTACACAATATCAATCACGCATTTCAATCAATTCATTGCATAAAAACATAATCATATTATTAACATTTATCATATTAACATCAACAATATAGAATATAGACACCTAGTGGAGGTTAAGAGAAACCTCTCTACCCTTTTATGATTAAGACATCCTTAGATGAGTTGTCCCCATATCTTGTAAATTCAGCAATAGCACAAGCAATCAATCTCTATGGGGTCTCCTTCCTCAAGCCCTATCTCCATTCCAAAGCTCTCCAACTCTTCTCTTTTCACGTTAACAACAAAACTCCCCAAAACTCTTACTTTTCTATTTCTTTTAAAATATATAGTAACTTAATTAAATTTCTCATAAGTCAATTATGGCTCAACAAAAACATAAGCTTTCTCCACTAACTCACTACATTCCTATAATTACACTTTTTACCCCATCTCTTACTAACCTTCCAATTTCAAATTAATTAATTACTTAAATTCCACTAAAAACTAATTAATTAGCACAATTCCCTGAAAATTGCCACTAACTAGCCAAACCACCCCAAAATCACATGAAATAATAATTAAATGAAAAAATTAAATAAACTGAGAATAAATAATATAAACGACTAATTAAATCGAGACATACATTCATGGGATGTTTCCATCCTCTTATCACAGCTTTACATGCTTTGTTGGCCATGGATTTGAGAAATACCACCATCATTGCCTTCCAATGATCATAATTGGTGTCATTTAAGACAGTTGGTTTGTTGACTAATCCTCCATCTTTCGTCGTCTTTATTTGAGCATAATTTAACTTCCTTAGAGCTCACCCAACAGGCTAGGGTTCCTGCTTTAATGTCAATTGAAATTTTATTCTTAGGGGACATATGTAGAACACGATGCTTTGACAACATGTTCAATAAGATTTACCAGAACCAACACATTATCACAGTATGAGTTGAACAAGTTGATGGAGCTGAAAAAATAAAAACATAAATAACTGGTCCCCCAGTTCGGTGAAACAACACCTACGTCTGGACAATTCAATATTAGTAGCTTAGCATAATTAGTCTTACAAGATACAACAAGCACATGTTGTTCAATGCATTTTCCTTACACTACAGAACGACTTTCTATTTAGAGCATCCCCATAAATATGAGAACCTACTCACTTTATTATATATTACACAACATGTGATAGCGGATAACAATCACTAAACCCTAGTGACTAACTTCAATCAACAATATGAATAATGTTAAATTTTACAACTTAACTAGACAAACCTTATATGCCAATTTAATAAAACATAGAGGTGTACATAAAGATTCTACGCTAATCCTATTTGGCATTAGCGTGTAATACAAGACATAAACCTAGCACTCTAAAATATTCAGTGAGAATTCATAAATTCCAATGAGGTCTTGATCTCCTTATATAACATAATGATTCTGGGCTTTTCTCCTTAGATAATATCTTTAAATTTTTCCATAATTAATGCAGAATATGTTGAATATTTTATTTATTCCTTGAATATCTCTAACAAGATATGATTTTTTTCAATATAAACTTAAATTTAAATCTTCATTTAAATATGATTAATCTTCATCCATCTGTCTGACAAATCACATAATCATATTGCTAAGTGAATTAGCAATAAAATAGAACTGAATCTTCTCTAAAGATTCATTCAAAATGCAATAATCTAGCACCTGTTGAGCAAGGCCCAGATGTCGTAGAAACATGTTGGATCATCAAGTCCAACATGTGTCTTTTTACAACTTAAGTAAGATAAACCCATCTTGAGTACTCTGACACTTCTCCATGTTTTTATTTTGCTAAATGCAGCCAATCCAAAGAGTCAATCCCCGAAGAACTACACATAATACATCAGTGCTTCAAAAATTTCTTCCGCGTCATTATTTTCAATTTCTTCTTATTCCTCATGTCCCTTTTCCTTGGTCGTAATTTTGTCAATAGAGGGAACCTTGCTTCTGCGCAATTAATTAATAATTTGGGGTGAAATATTCATACATTTTCCTCTATCATACACCTTTCTAAAATCCTTGACCAACTTTTCATAGAAGGTACCAACATCAAGAGCTTATTTTCCTAGCTCATACCATATGTAGTCCTTCTTAGATAAACATATTTCCACTTTTGAACTCTTGTTTCAAAATTGGATGACACATTATCCATGTGAGTAGAGCAGACATACACAAGAATTCTCTTCCTACCAAACTTTCTCCTCATGGTGGCCACAATGTTTTGGACATTTTCTTCAACATCAGATTCACTTGTTTGAACAAGCTTTCAATTCACTATAATTTTAACAAGGGAAACTTATTCATCCTTATTATGAGTTGGAAAATCAGTCACCAACATGTCATACATCTCCTATAATGCTCAACTGCATTTGATGAATAACATGTTCCACCATCTTGTCTGTCATGTCATCAACATACATGTTAACTCTTATAAGATTCTCATTGTCTTTTACAATGACATCCTCCAGAAACTGAACAACCTCTTCACATGTCAAATCTTCTTTTGATACAAATATTTTCGCTTCAACACACTTTCTTCATAATGGAAAGACAAGTTTTATAAGGAAGCAATACAAACATTTATGAGAATCTTATTTTCATCAACTATTTTATATGACTTCTTGTCAGACCTTTTACAAAGACATGCATCTTTAGTAACACCTTCATTAACTGGTATAGATCCATCATGAACTTCATTACTCATAGGGATAAAACCCTCATAAGTACTGCCAAAATCATTAACAACATCATCAATGTTGTCACTCACATTATTCATAACATGATTATTTTCTTGAGTAACCTTGTCATGAGACTTGATTAAATTCTCCATGATTTTCTTCATCCTATTTGTAAAAGGAAAATCTTCAAATTTCACATTCAAGTACCTATTGAGATAGGCGCATTTCATATCCATCTGATAAAGTGTGAGCTTCATAATATATGAAAATCTTAGTAACTATATGATGTCTCTAAGATAAGGAAAAGCTTTAGCATTATATAAACTTCCATCTTCTTCAACAGACAACAATATTTTTTTTTTGTCAGCAACATCAAGACCAATGAGATCAAGATATTCATCTTCATGGGGAGTCACTCCAGTTTGAACATCATCTAGAGAATGTGTGCTCTTGGAAGACAACTTATACATTTTTCTATAAATATCACAACACATAAATATGCTTTCATGCGTATCTTCACTCAATGTGTAAACATTTTTCTCCATGTCTTCTACTGCATGATCCTTCTTTCTTTTTGAGGCATATTTTCTTTTATCATCATGGTTATTAACAACACCAACATGTGTTACAACAATATTAACCTTAACATCTTCATGGACATGATTATCATCACTCACATGATTTTTCTCAAGGGTCACATCATCATTCTCCTTGTGAATTTGAGACTCTATCAACATGTCAGACAGGATGTCTGGCACATCTTATCAACATCTGGATTTCCCAGATTGGTTTTCCGGGTCTCCTCACCAAAAGACTTTTGAATGAGATGATGATTTTGTTGGTGTAAGCCCTAGAGGCCAATACATTTTGGTACTTGTATCGAATAATAAAAGGCATTCTCTTTATTATGGTTGATTAATAAAGTCCCTGGAATAGATAGTCCGTTTAATGTATTAAGTGTGACTTAATCATGAGAACACATTAAACATAAGGACACTATTGCTAAAGTATCCGTAGTCGAGCTTTAGTGTGAAGTGGGATAACATTAAAGCATTAAGACTATTATGTTTGTAGACTGATGATCACATCTCATGGATCATGGATAAAGAGTTATCAAGTCTTAAACATAGGTATGAATATTAGGAGTAATATTTATACCGGATTGACCCGCTATGAGAATACTATATAGAAAGTTATGCAAGGTGTCATAAGTTATTCTCATGGTGATAATAGTGTATTCCACTCTTCGACCTGAAACCACTATGGATCCTAGATGTAGAGTCGAGTGCTTTATTGCTGATCCAACGTTGTCCGTAACTGGATAACCATAAAGACAGTTGATGGGTACTCCACAAAGCATGCTGAGGGACATGAGTGTCCTAGATGGAATTTGCCCATCCTGCGTAACAGGATAAATGTCTATGGGCCCAATATTGAACTGGACAAGGATGACACGGTCTATGCCTTGTGTTCAATATAGACATAAGGGCAAAAGGGTAATTATACACATAATTATTATCACAGAAGGAATTGTCAGATCACATGACATTTTCGTGTCTTGGGTAGCAGTGATGTGTTGCTAGATACCGCTCACTGTTTATTATGTTAAATGCGTGATTTAATATAATTGCCAACGTCACGAAAACCTACAGGGTCACACACAAAGGACGGATTGATGAGAGATAGAGTAACTAAGGAATACCGTAAGGTACGGTACCCTTAAGTGAGTTATAGAGCATCGTAAGGTACGATGTACTTGAGTAGAATATGAAATATGGTAAGGTACCATGAGCTTAAGTGATTTTGGGCATATTATAAGATATGGGCCAAAATACACTTAAGTGGGCTTTTAGCTTGAAGCCCACACAAGTGGTTCTATAAATAGAACCCTTGTGCAGAAGCAAAAATTTGCGGTTGCATTATTTTCGTTTTCTCTCTCACTCTCTCTCTCACTCAAAGCCTTCATTCGTACCAGCTAGCACTGAGATTGAAGGAACCCGTTCGTGTGGACTGAGTAGAGACGTTGTCATCGTTCAACGTTCGTGATCGTTTCGTAGATCTGCATCAAAGGGTTTTGATCGTTACAAGAGATCTGCACCAAAGGTTTCAATCGTCACAAGAGGTAAATATTCTATCACTGATCATGACCATTCGTAAGGATCTCTAAAGGAGAAATTTTAATTTCCGCTGCGCTTTGGGTCGCAATTCTCCTTCAGATTTCTCATAGGCCCATGCATGAGTGCGACATCAATCACATTTCCACCAGAAGCTAGATCACGCTTATCCACATGTGAAATATTGTAAAGAGCAATATCTAGAACATACATCTTATGACAAAGGTTCAACTGACTCAGAGGAACACCAATATCAACTTCACCAAACACAATATCATGTTTTTGATTAATCGAAACTCAAGAAATATGAGATGGAACTCCAATAGGAAGAATTTTTCTATAATCACTATTCTTCTATAGGTTCTGCTTCTGAACCACTGTTGGTTGTTCAAAGTTAAGAGAACCTCCATCCCGACCACCAGTCTTCCCTTCAATGACAACTCCTTACTTTAGTTTCATAAAGTGCATAAGTGGTAATTCAGAAGCAAGAGAAGACGTTGAAGCATCTTTTATGACACCTTGGTTTGCTTCTCAAGATGAAAAACTTCATAACTATTTCCTTCTTCAATTTTGAGATCAATACATATATGACAACTTTTTTTGCAACAATCCCAAAGCTTTTTGTACCATAGCTTAGTTTCAGTTTCTAACATGTCTTCCATAATGCCTGAAACACGATATTCAACATTCTGCTCTATGTAACACCCTTCTAAAATACCCCAAATATTTAATTAAAATATAACAACACATCAATCAGAGTAATATGCAATCAAGGGTGTCACACAATATTTCGCAATAATTATTTAGTCATGCTCATTATTTAACTCAAAACATAGGGTATTGCACAATACGCAGCGGATAGAGATCAAATCGATCATTCAAACATGTAACATATTACATGTAAATTATTCAACAAAGTAAAAACATCCCGTCCCGATGTTACATCTATCAGAGCATGACCCACTTAGGAGACTACACTAGACTCCAAGCATTAGCTTCTACTCAATTCATTGCTCGTTACCTGAAAAATAGTGTAAGGGTGAGTTTCTCAATCGATATAATAAGCATTATAATTTATCATGTCATGTTAAGTAATTTAACACATTTCATCACCCTAATCATAACACACATTCAGTAACAACAATATCAACTCAATCATACTCAGCATCATCACAACACACAACACAAACACACGTATAATACTGGAATACATCCATTCATATTATACGCCATACATACATACATTATGCAATGAGACTCCACACATGCGGTACCGACTATTCGTGAACATATAGTTCACCTCACCGATCAAATCCAGATACGGCTACCAAGTCCACTAGTCCCACTCAATTGAGACCTAGTGACTCCCTCACTAATTCCTCACCACGGGAATTAGCTACCACCGACTCACTAATTCCTCACCACGGGAATTAGCTACCACCAACTCACTAACTCCTCACCACGGGAATTAGCTACCACCAAGGACTACAATATGCATGCTAAATCACCTAGCAATGCAAAATCATCAACAATGATCCACAATGGACTTATGCTCACACTCTAAGCCATAAAACAGTCCATTCACCAACACATGCATAAGATATACACTCATAGCATTATGCATACCATCATACATCATCAACACATTCATCAAAACATCCTATCATGCCAATTAATCAATCACAGTATTAGCACAGTCTACTAATACCTACACTGCTCAAAACAGCGGGAATTTATCCCTATTACATCATATGCCAACATAGGCCAACCCTCAAATAGGCACACAACATTTAAAACACCAATTTTCCACTCTGCAACAGTGTTAACCGGTTAACGCCCTGGGTTAACCGGTTAACGCAGCACAAACATACTTTCTGGCAAAACGCAACAGTGTTAACCGGTTAACGCCCTGGGTTAACCGGTTAACGCAGCACAAACAGCAATATCTCAGCAATCATAACAGTGTTAACCGGTTAACACCCTGGGTTAACCGGTTAACGCAGACAAAACAGCAATTTTTCACAAATCACAACAGTGTTAACCGGTTAACACCCTGGGTTAACCGGTTAACGCAAGACAGAAAGCTGTTCCTGCGCTAACACAAAGCAGAATGCAGAATTCTCCGCATTTTCCGCCGTTGGAGGACTTCCGGACCTCCGATTTCAATTCCGTAAAAAGCTACGTTTTCGGAAAATCACAACTAACCCAAACACAGATTCAATTACAGCCTAATCACAGTTTATCCAACATAATTTTCCAGCATTCATAATCCCAATTAGGGTCAATCCCATGGTTTATCACTACCCATTACATGCTAACACATAATACCCATTAAACGACGATAAATCCCCCTTACCTGAGTTAATCCGGCGAATCTTTAAGCTCCAAGCTTTTCTCTTCTCCAACCTTCTTTCTCTTGCTCTGCCTCTTTGCCCTTTTTCCTCTTTCACGATCGCTTCTCTGCTTTTCACGTAAAAACCTTTTTACTCCCAAATGGGCTCTTTTCCTTATTTCCAACTTATATATATTTTCCAATAATAATAATAATCCAATAATAATAATAATAAAAATTCCCAATTATTTAATTAAATTAATAAATATATTATTAACTCAATTTAAATAATCATTTTATTATTATCGGGGTGTTACAACTCTCCCCCACTAAAAGAGTTTTCGTCCTCGAAAACATACCTCAAGCGAATAACTCCGGATAAGACTCCTTCATCTGACTCTCCAGTTCCCAAGTCACATTGCCACCTGCTGGTCCTCCCCAAGCTACCTTCACCAAGGCAATCTCTTTACCCCGCAACTGCTTCAACTCTCGATCCTCAATCCTCATAGGTGATGTTTCAACAGTCAGGTTATCTCTCACCTGTACATCATCTACTTGGACTACATGCGACGGATCATGAATGTACCTCCTCAACTGAGACACATGAAAAACCTCATGCAAATTCGCAAGCGACGGCGGTAAAGCGATACGATAGGCTACCTCCCCTATCCTCTCCAAAATCTGATAAGGACCAATAAATCGAGGTGTCAACTTTTTCGACTTCAAAGCTCGACCAACACCAGTTATCGGAGTAACACGAAGAAACACATGATCTCCCTCTTGGAACTCAAGTGACTTCCTCCTCTTATCATGATAACTCTTCTGACGACTCTGAGCAATTCTCATCTTCTCCTGAATCATCTTAATCTTTTCCGTAGTTTGTTGAACAATCTCCGGTCCAACCACAGCACTCTCACCGGACTCATACCAACATAACGGTGTCCGACATCTCCTACCATACAAAGCTTCAAACGGTGCCATACCAATGCTCGAATGAAAACTATTGTTGTAGGTAAACTCAATCAAAGGTAAATAACAATCCCAAGCACCTCCCTTTTCCAAAACACAAGCTCTCAAAAGATCCTCTAATGACTGAATCGTCCTCTCAGTCTGACCATCAGTCTGCGGATGATATGCAGAACTCAATCTCAGCTTAGTTCCCAAAGCCTTCTGCAAACCTTCCCAGAACTTTGACGTAAATCTAGGATCTCTGTCTGAAACAATACTCGACGGAATACCATGCAAACTTACAATCCTCTCAATATACAACTCGGCTAATCTCTCTAACGGATAATCCATTCTGATCGGAATGAAATGAGCCGATTTTGTCAATCTGTCAACAATCACCCAAATAGCTTCAAAATTCTTACTTGTTCTCGGTAACCCAGAAACAAAATCCATACTGATACTATCCCACTTCCACTATGGAATAGCCAACGGTTGCATTAGCCCAGACGGCTTCTGATGCTCAATCTTTGACTTCTGACAAGTCAAACAGGAATAAACAAAACTCGCAATTTCTTTCTTCATTCCCGGCCACCAAAATAACTTTTTCAAATCATGATACATCTTCGTAGCTCCAGGATGAATACTCAGGCCACTACGATGTCCTTCCTCCAGAATACTCTTCTTAAGTTCGGTAACATCCGGAATACACACCCGATTACCAAATTTCAAAACACCATTCTCATCAACTTTGAATTCACCACCTTGGCCTTGATTCACTAAAGTCAACTTATCAACCAAAAACACATCGGATTTCTGACCCTCTCTGATCTCATCCAGAATACCACTTGTTAACTTCAGCATTCCCAATTTAACACTGGTGCGAGTACTCTCACACACCAAACTCAAGTCTCTAAACTGCTCAATTAAATCCAATTCCTTAACCATTAACATAGACATATGCAATGATTTCCGACTCAACGCATCAGCCACTACATTTGCTTTACCCGGATGGTAATTCAAACCAAAGTCATAATCCTTCAGAAACTCTAACCATCTCCTCTGTCTCATATTCAGTTCTTTCTGATCAAACAAATACTTTAAACTTTTATGGTCACTGAAAACCTCAAATCTTGACCCATACAAGTAATGTCTCCATAACTTCAGAACGAATACCACAGCTGCCAACTCTAAATCGTGCGTCGGATAGTTCCTCTCATGAACCCTCAGTTGTCTCGAAGCATAAGCTATAACCTGCTTATTCTGCATCAACACACCACCCAAACCCAACAATGAAGCATCACAGTAAACCTCAAATGATTCCGACGGACTCGGTAATATCAGAATAGGAGCAGTAGTCAACCTTTTCTTTAACTCTTGGAAACCTTCTTCACATTTTGAGCCCCAAACAAATGCTTGCCCCTTTCTAGTCAACATCGTCAACGGTAACGCCAACTTAGAAAATCCCTCAATGAATTTCCTATAGTAACCAGCCAATCCCAGGAAACTGCGAATCTCCGCGACAGACTTCGGAGCTTCCCACTTAGACACCGCTTCTATCTTAGAAGGATCAACAGCAACACCACCTCTTGAAATCACATGACCAAGAAAACTAACCTCTTCTAACCAAAATTCACACTTAGATAGTTTAGCGAATAACTTCTTTTCTCGGAGAACTTCTAAAACCACTCTCAAATGCTCAGCATGCTCTTCTTCAGATTTCGAATACACCAAAATGTCATCAATAAACACCACGACAAACTTGTCTAGGTACGGATGGAAAATCCTATTCATATACTCCATGAATACTCCAGGCGCATTAGTCACACCAAAAGGCATTACAGAATACTCATAATGTCCATACCTTGTTCTGAAAGCAGTCTTCTGAATATCCTCAGTTTTCACACGTATCTGATGATACCCAGATCTCAAATCTATCTTGCTGAACACACTCGCACCAACCAACTGATCCATCAAATCATCAATCCTCGGCAAAGGATACCGATTCTTGATCGTCACTTTATTCAGTTTCCTGTAGTCCACACACAACCTCATAGTACCTTCTTTCTTCTTAACCAATAACACTGGTGCACCCCACGGTGACACACTCGGACGAATAAATTTCTTATCCAACAGGTCTTCCAACTGACTCTTCAATTCAGTTAACTCAACAGCTGACATACGATACGGAGCCATCGATATCGGTCTAGTACCAGGTACCAAATCAATCGAGAACTCAACTTCACGCTCTGGCGGCAATTCATTCACTTCTTCCGGAAACACATCAGGAAAATCACACACCACGGCTAGATCACAAATCGCCAGTTTATCTTTAGCCTCCAAAGTCGCTAACAGCATAAACAACTCTGCCCCATCTGCTACTTCCTCATTCACCTGCCTCACTGATAGAAACAAATCCTTTCCTTCCTCAACCTCAGGAAATATCACAGTCTTATCAAAACAATTGATATAAACTCGGTTACACACCAACCAGTTCATACCCAGAATAACATCAACCTGCACTAGTGGAAGACACACAAGGTCTATCCCAAAATCTCTACCAAAAATACTCAAAGGACAACTCAAGCAAACTGAAGTAGTAGTCACTGAACCCTTCGCAGGAGTATCAATCACCATACTACCATACATCTCAGATATCTCTAACTTAAGTTTCACAGCACAATCCAAAGATATAAAGGAATGAGTAGCACCGGTGTCAATAATAGCTACAAGAGGAAAGCCATTAATATAACACGTACCTCGGATCAAACGGTCATCTGCAGAAGTCTCAGAACCCGATAAAGCAAAGACCTTGCCTCCTGACTGATTCTCCTTCTTTGGCTTAGGACATTGTGGACTGATATGACCCAACTCTCCACAGTTGAAACAAGTCACAGTCTTCGACCGGCACTCTGCAGCCAAATGACCACTTTTCCACACTTGAAACACTTCCTCACAGCACTGGTACACTCATGGACACGATGTCCAGCCTGACCACATCTGTAACACTTAGCAGGGGCACTGGAGTCTCCCCCACTAGGCCTCTTCATCCCACTCTGATTCTGGAAACCTCTGCCAGCTGCATACGGTTTCCCATGATCATTCTGATTCTTGCCTCTTCTATCAACCCTCTGTTGATAGCTTTCCGCCCTGGCTTTGGAATCCTGTTCAAAAATCCTGCAACAGTCAACCAAGTCAGAAAACACTCTGATCCGCTGATACCCAATAGCCTGCTTGATCTCGGGACGCAACCCGTTCTCAAACTTCACACATTTTGAAAATTCCCCATTAGCCTCATCATAGGGAGTGTAATACTTCGACAGCTCTGTGAACTTAGCAGCATACTCAGTAACAGACCGATTGCCCTGCTTCAATTCCAAGAACTCTATCTCTTTCTTTCCTCTGACATCCTCCGGAAAGTACTTCCTCAGGAATCTCTCTCTGAACACCGCCCACGTGATCTCAGCATTTCCAGCAGATTCCAACTCAGTGCGGGTAGCAACCCACCAGTCATCAGCTTCCTCTGACAGCATATGCGTACCGAACCTGACCTTCTGGTTATCGGCACACTCAGTTACTCGGAAGATTCTCTCGATCTCCTTCAACCACTTCTGAGCGCCATCTGGATCGTATGCTCCCTTGAACATTGGAGGATTGTTCTTCTGGAACTCACTCAGTTGACGAGCAGCTCCCATTCCCACAACATTCGGACTCCCTCCAAGTACTCCAGCTAGCATACCCAGAGCCTCAGCAATCGCAGCATCATCTCTACCTCTTCCAGCCATCTCTATTCTGAAAACCCAAACAACTAAAACAATGAGTACTGATAGGGTTACACAACACCTATACCGTACAGGGGAAACATAATAATTACGACTCGACTCGACCGACTATGCTCTGATACCACTAATGTAACACCCTTCTAAAATACCCCAAATATTTAATTAAAATATAACAACACATCAATCAGAGTAATATGCAATCAAGGGTGTCACACAATATTTCGCAATAATTATTTAGTCATGCTCATTATTTAACTCAAAACATAGGGTATTGCACAATACGCAGCGGATAGAGATCAAATCGATCATTCAAACATGTAACATATTACATGTAAATTATTCAACAAAGTAAAAACATCCCGTCCCGATGTTACATCTATCAGAGCATGACCCACTTAGGAGACTACACTAGACTCCAAGCATTAGCTTCTACTCAATTCATTGCTCGTTACCTGAAAAATAGTGTAAGGGTGAGTTTCTCAATCGATATAATAAGCATTATAATTTATCATGTCATGTTAAGTAATTTAACACATTTCATCACCCTAATCATAACACACATTCAGTAACAACAATATCAACTCAATCATACTCAGTATCATCACAACACACAACACAAACACACGTATAATACTGGAATACATCCATTCATATTATACGCCATACATACATACATTATGCAATGAGACTCCACACATGCGGTACCGACTATTCGTGAACATATAGTTCACCTCACCGATCAAATCCAGATACGGCTACCAAGTCCACTAGTCCCACTCAATTGAGACCTAGTGACTCCCTCACTAATTCCTCACCACAGGAATTAGCTACCACCGACTCACTAATTCCTCACCACGGGAATTAGCTACCACCAACTCACTAACTCCTCACCACGGGAATTAGCTACCACCAAGGACTACAATATGCATGCTAAATCACCTAGCAATGCAAAATCATCAACAATGATCCACAATGGACTTATGCTCACACTCTAAGCCATAAAACAGTCCATTCACCAACACATGCATAAGATATACACTCATAGCATTATGCATACCATCATACATCATCAACACATTCATCAAAACATCCTATCATGCCAATTAATCAATCACAGTATTAGCACACTCTACTAATACCTACACTGCTCAAAACAGCGGGAATTTATCCCTATTACATCATATGCCAACATAGGCCAACCCTCAAATAGGCACACAACATTTAAAACACCAATTTTCCACTCTGCAACAGTGTTAACCGGTTAACGCCCTGGGTTAACCGGTTAACGCAGCACAAACACACTTTCTGGCATAACGCAACAGTGTTAACCGGTTAACGCCCTGGGTTAACCGGTTAACGCAGCACAAACAGCAATATCTCAGCAATCATAACAGTGTTAACCGGTTAACACCCTGGGTTAACCGGTTAACGCAGACAAAACAACAATTTTTCACAAATCACAACAGTGTTAACCGGTTAACACCCTGGGTTAACCGGTTAACGCAAGACAGAAAGCTGTTCCTGCGCTAACACAAAGCAGAATGCAGAATTCTCCGCATTTTCCGCCGTTGGAGGACTTCCGGACCTCCGATTTCAATTCCGTAAAAAGCTACGTTTTCGGAAAATCACAACTAACCCAAACACAGATTCAATTACAGCCTAATCACAGTTTATCCAACATAATTTTCCAGCATTCATAATCCCAATTAGGGTCAATCCCATGGTTTATCACTACCCATTACATGCTAACACATAATACCCATTAAACGACGATAAATCCCCCTTACCTGAGTTAATCCGGCGAATCTTTAAGCTCCAAGCTTTTCTCTTCTCCAACCTTCTTTCTCTTGCTCTGCCTCTTTTCCCTTTTTCCTCTTTCACGATCGCTTCTCTGCTTTTCACGTAAAAACCTTTTTACTCCCAAATGGGCTCTTTTCCTTATTTCCAACTTATATATATTTTCCAATAATAATAATAATCCAATAATAATAATAATAAAAATTCCCAATTATTTAATTAAATTAATAAATATATTATTAACTCAATTTAAATAATCATTTTATTATTATCGGGGTGTTACACTCTACAGTGGAAACTACCATCATTATCTTTACAATTATCTTTCTCTTGTGGTTATCACAAGGTGTAGCAAAGTTTCTTTCTCATATCAATTGTCTAATGCAACTACTTTCAAGATACCAATCTTCACAAGACACAATCTCGTGGGAGTAACAAGCAATATAAACAAGAATACTAAGCTTGTCAAGCCAAACTTGTTAATGATGCCTTTGAAACAAGGATTTGTTTAGGTAGTTCCCCAATCGACCTCGCTATGGGTACGTCTGGCCTCAATTCGAATTCGAATCGAGATGATATAATAAATCTTACTTTGCAAAATGTGTGTATACAAGAGATGAATAAATTGAACTCTACAAACCCTAAGTTTGATATTGAGTCTACCACCTCCAAAACCCTTGATCAAACTTGATCAAGTAACAAACCATGCCGCTTCAATTCACCTATTGTTGATACTTCCTTGTAAGGCACCCCTTGTCCCAAGGCTTTCACCCGGCTGAAATAATCCCAAGCGCATGATCTTGTAACCAACAATACCGATTTGATTCACCTGTTCTCGCTACTTCCTTGCAAGGCACTCCTTGTCCCAAGGCTTTCACCCAGTTGAATTAATCTAAAGGGCACACTTGTTGAGACCAAAGGTTTTCCAACACGATCCACCGTCTCACGCTATTCCTTTGCAAGGCATCCTTTGTCCCAAGGGTTTCACTCGATTGAATTTGAATTGCACAATCTTATCCAAAACCTTCAAACCCTAATTGATCTTGAAGGAAAACCCCAACTTGGTTTTATGATTTAAGTCCCTTAAAGTTCCCAACCCAATATTCTCGGTACAACAAATCTAATTGGACGTTATCAACCGTAATATAGATGACACCCAATTAAAAAATGATTATGTGTAGTTTGATTGTGTGTGTCTATAGATGGAGTTGAAGATGATGATAATGCTTTGAAATCCTGAATTCATGTAGGTTTTACTCACTCTAGAAACCTTGCTAGAGAATGATGCATGTATGAATTATTTATATGCATGAATGATTGAAGGCAAAAAGGAATGCAAAAGAATGCAAAAATTCAAGATTTTAGGTCTATAGGTCCACCTATACGAGCTATATGTCGACCTATACAGGTCATGTTTCGACCTATTTGAAGCATAGGTCGCCCTGTAAAGGTCATGTGCTCCCTATAGGTCAACCTGACAAAGCGACACATGGAACAAAGCCTACATGCTTTAATAAAGCAATATGAGTGCCGACCTATACACTATATGTGCCGACTTGTAGTTTAAAAGGTCTCCTATAGGTCGACCTATAATCGTATGTGTCGACCTATAATGAGTATTTTTCATACCATTTCCAACAATGTTGACATGCTTCTTAATGAAAGAACACTAAAATGTACAACTAGACTTGGATGATACCGTCCAATTTACATAAACGCTATTTCCTAGTTTTGAAATCATACAAAACATATCTAAAAGGAAAGTTTCACTCATATACTCCACCCTTTTGATGAATGCAAAACTTGAGATAATGCATTTATTGTTCTTGAAAAGCTCCCTCTGAATGTGTGCATCATAGCTTCATATATTTCTCCCCCTTTGACAACATCAAAAAGAGACAAAGTATATTATTAACAGTATCAAATATTCAATATAAAATACATATGCAATTGCAAAGATAAGAAGTTCTCTCACATATATTCATCAAATATGAAAACATACAATAATAATAAATACAACCATATAAACCAATAGCCATAATCATTCAATACAACAACCAAAATATCATCATTGTCTCAAATTCAAAATAGTAAAGTAATATTGGTCAATACATAAACCATAAGCAAAAATAAACCAGAAACACAATAAAGATGCATACTGACTCAAAGCATGATTAAAAAAAAATGCATAGTGACACATGAGATCAAAAGACATAAACAAAAAAAAAGCATAACACTTCATTCAAGAATCACTTTATCTTCTTCCACGTACTCTTGGAATGGATCTTTCTCCCTTATGCTAACCCTGCCCTTCATTGCGATATTGAGAATCCAAGAAGTCACGCATCTCTCGGTAGAACCTTTCATAATGACCTGAACCTTCTTCTTGGACTGAGATTAAGTGATTAATCCTAGTTAGAACAACAACATGATTAGCATTCATATCAGTCCGTCAGGATACTGGAGACTTTGTCACATATGAAGCAAAAGCCTCAAAGTTGGAATCCTTAGTAGACATGTGTTGCTGCATCAGACGGAACTGCTCCATTTGTGCATCTTCAAAGGTCTCTCGCCATTTTCACTCCTCTGCATATCTCTCGTCTTTACTCATCTGCATGTTCTGAAGCATAATCATTATAGAGGCAGTATCAGCAGAACTAGTACCAAAGCCAACATCATGATCATCTTAATGAGAAGCATCATGCATTACGGTATCTCCTTCAATAACATCATGATGAACTCCCATAGGTTGCTCATTGTCCATGTGAGCTTCAGCTGCATCATCACCATACTCAACATGATCGTCAAAATTGTACACCTTCCTGTCATGCTTACTCAAGCGTAGATAGTACACTTGACGATTTACGTCCCAAAAGTAATTCATGTTAATCAATGTATGGTGAGAAAATTCTTGAGACGAACTAGGAGATTTGAACGTGAGATTCGGCAAACCAATTTCAAAGTTTAGAAACTTAGCAATCATAGAGGGATAGAAGAATGATGTGCCTTTGTTGCATGTTTTGATAGATAACATAGAGATACACAGTAGTGAGGCCAATTAATTTTGAATTTGTGCAGAATAATGTATACCAAATTATTCCAACAAAGTCAATTCTCAAAAAACCGCCATTCTTTGGCTGCAATATATGAGAAACCACCCATAGCAAAATTTTGTACACTCTATCTATCAATCTGTAGTTTAAAAAGGTCTCCTATAGGTCGACCTATAATCGTACGTCTCAAACTATAATGATTATTTTTCACCCAAAACCAAATTCTTCATGCACAACATAATATCTTGATACATAAATCTTTTCTAGACCATTTCCGACAATGTTGACATGCTTCCTAGTGCAAGAACACTAAAATTCACAACTAGACTTGGATGATATCATCCAATGTGCATAAACGTATTTTCTAGTTTTGACATCATACAAAACATATCTAAACGAAAAGTTGCACTCACAAATTATATTAAAATCTACATACATTCAGGTGTTGGGTATCGAACCTCTAACCTTAACCTTTTACTACGGTTGGTTTAAATGACCATTGTGGTATATTATGTGCTACTGTATTTTTAAGACAGCCAGTAAATGGTGGTTACAAGTAACCTACTTACAACCACACATTACTTTACCACGGTTCTTCAACCATGGTTATATCTCTTTCTCAATTGTAGTTAAATGTGTTATTCGTAGTAGTGATAACTGAAAATTTAGGAATTGGAGTGACATCTAGGTTTAAATGTTGTGCAATGCGAGGTTGCAATATATTATAAGTGTTGCTTGTGTCAACAAGAACCATCATAGGAGTTCCTCCAATTAGGCTTTGGAATTTTAGTTTTTTTTAGGGGAAACTAACCAATCGAAGCCCGAGAGAAGAGTTATAAATAGTATAAATGGGATCCATTTCTACAACTTCTTCTGCATTACTTAACTCAACCAATTATTATGTGGATTTGTGTCATCCTCAACCAGAAGTAAGAGAAACCTAATAGAAGCACTGTTCTATTAAGGAACAAATTTTCCTCACAATTATAACAAAGACTTTAAACACTTCGCTCTTGTAATTGAGTTTGTGAGAGGATTTATAATGGTAGTTTAGGTCTTTAGGATGTGGATCGAAATTTTGGGTTAGAAGTGTTTTGTGAAAATTTTGAGCTTTTGGTGTTTTGAATGTGGGTGTTTTGTGAGACAGAGTTTGTGCGAATTAAAGGGGTAGGGAATGAATTTTGAAATTTGGATTTGACATCTCTTTATTTGGCTACAATAAGTTTAACAAGGTCAATTGCTTGAAAGATAGAAATAAGTCTTCAAATAGCCATTTTATTTATAATTTTTGGTGTTTCACTAGAAATAAAACAATTAAAAATACCTTCTTGAGCCACTCCCACAATTTGATTTCCCAATTTCTCAAATTTACCTTGCTAATCAATAATTAAACTCTATTGTTTAAACTAAAATAATCCTGCCTAATGAATAACATAAGTTGAAGTGCCAAATCATAATTCTAAGGATTTTGTAAATGAAAACAAATCTAACAACGGATGGTGGATCCATTTAAACTAGCATAAAACATCGACCTTCATATAAAATATAGCTAATGGTAGAAAAAATTAGGTGGTAATTGATAAAAATAAAAATATTGTTGGGTATGTTAAAGAATCATGTTGAGAGGTATGGATGGAAAATGGGACAGAAGTTGGTTTTGAAAAGGCAGCTGGGGGATTGATGTAAGCGGGGCCCATAAATGGAGGTGGAGAAAATATTGAAGGTGATGGTTGGACAAGAGTGTTTTTCAGAATTTTCATTAAATAACCCAACTTCAGCCTTACATTGTAAATAGCTAGGATTTAAGAACATAAATGGATCATGAGCTTCTTTTAGAAACAACATAAAAGTACTAAAAGAGAATAATATTAATTGCACCCTTTTAATAAAAATAAATTTATTCAACAAGATTGATATTTTTTCTTATCTGGTTGAGTTTATTGGGCTTCAGCATCATCTTCTTATCATAATATGTATGTGTCTTTTTAGATTTTCCTTATTTAGAAGATTTTTGCTTGATTCCCTTTTTGTAATATTCTTTTCTTTAATATTTGCTAAACTTTCCTAATTTAAAAGGAGCACATACCTTTTTTTTAGCACATGTAGTGTCGGTGATACAATATTATGCTTGTTTGTTTCCTGTCTTTGAGTGACATGTTTATGCTTGTTGAGAGGAAACTTTGATTAGTTTTTTATAATCACCACCACCACCCCCTCTATATCTATCTATCTATCTTTTCCTTCATAATAAAAAGTAAATAGAAAACTAGAAAGCTGAAAAATTACTAATGGAAGTGTTAGGAAGAACAAGGCAATTGTTGAAGAGAACACACCTTTGTTACCTAAGACTCAAGAAAGTGATGTTAAGTTCCATGAAAATTTAATGGAGCTTCATTTTCTAGTGCTGTCTTCAATTTGTCCACCACAGTTGTTGGTGCCGGAATCATGAGTTTACCTACTTGTGTAAAAAAATAGGGATAATCCCTGGTCTTATTGCCATAATCCTTTCATTATTATTAACAGAAAAATCAGTTGATTTCATAATCAGATTTTCAACAGCAGGAAATATTTCTTCCTATGGAAGTCTCATGGGGGATAATATGGAGAAGCTTTGGTCAAGATATGTATTACAGTCAATAACATTGGCGTTTTGATTGTTTACATGATTATTATTTCGTATCTTATTATTCGTTTATGAAGCTCCGATACGCCAATCACACAGCATGTCACCGTCTCAGACACCGACACGCGTACGACACATATCAGACACGTTTTTAAAGTGTCCAATGAAAAAGAAAAACTTAATTGTTGCGGACACATATACGACACCTTATTTCAAATAAAGACACGGCCCAATTCAGAAAATTCAAGAAGTTTTTGTTTAAAAAAAAGTAGTTCTACTCAAAAAATTTCATAATTTCAAAATTTATAAAATAAATAGGTTTTTTAGCTTTCATATTCCACTTCTTTACTATAAAAACAATACAATTAGGATTCCTTATTTTTTTATATGTCATTGCATTTGTCTCCACAAAATTATTTTATTTTCTCCGATTATTTTCATCTTTACACACCATTGTTTCGATTTTCACAAGTTATCCATGAATATCAATTATCATGTCTAAAATTTGTTTGAAAGTGTGAAATTTTTTTTGATTGTTTTATCTTAAATAAACATAAATTTTACTTCTCATTTTAAACTCTTTATAAATTTTGCCCATAAATTACATTATTATATTAATAAAGAAAATATATATAGCCGAGTCCGTGTCCTATGAGTTTTACATTAACGGGTCCTTGTATCCGTGTCGTGTCCCGTGTCCGTGTCCGATTTTTCTGAATTTCTTTAAAACAGTTTTTATAAATCAATTTTCTGATGCATCATCAGTTTTTGAATTAGTTAAAAGAAATAAGGTGTCATCAGTATTACTGATGCATCATCAGTTTCTTTAATACTGATTTCAAATAAAAAATTAGTTAAAAGAAATTGAGTTTTACACAGAAATTAAAGTAATACTGATGCATCATTGGTTTTTGAATTGTTCGCTACATTTCCTGTACTAATAAGCGCTTATATTTGTCACACTGTTGGTATGATAAATTTTCAGGTATCGTCCATATTTTGTTCACTCTCAGATATGAATAATTGATGTATGCTGCTTAGTTTACTTAATCAGAAGCTTCTTTGGATTCCTTCTATTTGGAGAAGAAACTCTTGCTGCTTAGTTTTTTATTCTATGCCGTACATCTTGTGCTTATCATTCCAGTACTCTTCTATGTAGTGCTGATCAACATTGATGGACTCATGTTTTCTTCTTCATCAACTGAATCTTTGAATGTTGATAACTTCAGATTTTTCTCTATTACTTTTTCCCTTATTGGGAGAAAATTTCATACCTAGTATTTGGGATATATTCCAGTTCATTGGATCAACTACTGCTATTTGTATAGCATTTATATTTCCAGTTGCAATCACTCTCTGGTGAGTTTCTTCACTAAGAATATAATGATAATTAACTTAATATACAATTATCGTCAAGTAATTTCTTTTGCTGCAGGGATAAACACAACATAGCAACTAAAACATACAACATTCTATCGATCTTTATGATAGTCATTTCAGTAACGTCAAGTGCTGTGGCTATATACAACACAAGAAATGAAGCTTGTAGATATTTTTAGACCTGCCATTTTTAGGAAGGAACTTTACTTGATTCCAACCTAATGGAGAGCTGCTAGAAGGCTTGATCGAATTCTGGTAACTGAAGGGTGGTGGGATGTATGGGGCTGCGGTTCAGTGGCCTCTCTCTAGAGAAGTTTCTAATCATTGCTCTGTCATTCTTAAATATGTTAATCAGATGTGGGAAGCCAAATCTTTTCAATTCAATAAATATTTTCTCTCTTTATGAGATAGGTTTAACATCATGGATGAATTTGTTATGATTTGACAAGTTGTAACGTGGTCTATAGGAATAGGGTGTAAAATAAAACTTTTTCTTATTCTTTTTTGACGGTTTCAGAATTCTATCATTTGTCTCAATTTAATAGTAGATTAAGAGTGTACTTGCTTCAAAGGTTTTTTTTTAGTTTATTAGATTTTTGTTCTGGGCTGTTTTTCCATTTTAGATAGACACTTCTTGTATCAGTTTAACTGTCTCTACTTTATTTATATACATTATTTTGCTTTTAAAAAAGGTTATATATTATGTGTGGTAATGATATAATTTTAGAATAGGTTTTTTTTTATAAATAATATATTTTTATAATTTCCACAGTTACTTTTTAACGGTTGTTTTTGAATAAAAATTTTATTTTTTTTATTTGTCATTTTAAAGTTCAAGTAATATTAATTTTTATTTTGTCAAAATTATCTTTAATTATTTATTGAAAAGAGAGAAAAGGTCAAATAAATTAATAAATAATTAAGAATATTACGGGTAAAAAGATCATCATTACTTAAAAAGTAGTAAAAATTATTTATGGAAAAGTAATAAAAATTATTAAATTTATTGCGTATGCAGAAAAAAGTAAAAAAGAAAATTTTAAATGGAGGGAGTAATATTTTATTCATGGAAAAATATTCATATCGACAAAACAACATTAGCTTTATCAGGATGGTAACTCAAGACAAAATTATAATCTTTTAGAAATTTGAGCCATTTCCTCTATCTCATATTCAATTCCTTCTGATCGAACAAATACTTCAAACTCCTATGATCACTGAACACCTCTAGTCTGGAGCCAAACAGATAATGTCTCCAAATCTTCAACACATATACCGCTGCTGCCATTCTAGAATATGCATAGAATAATTCCTTTCATGAACTCTCAACTGTCTACAAGCATAAACCACAACCTGACCATTATGCATCAACACACCACCTAAACCCATTTTTGAAGCATCACAATACACAACAAAGGACTCACTTGGAATCGAAAAAAGCAAAATTGGAGTAGATGTCAACTTCCTCTTGACCTATTGAAAACTCTCTTCGCAATGCACATCCTAAACATGGGCATGACCTTTTTGAGTCAACTGAGCCAAAGGTAATTCCAACTTCGAAAATCCTTCAATAAACTTTCTGTAGTAACCAGTCAAACCAAGAAAACTTCTAATATCTGTAACAGGCCTCAGAGTCTCCCACTACAACACAACATCTATCTTCGATGGATCAATAACAATACCACCTCTAGAAATCAAGTGACCAAGGAAACTCACTTCTCGTAACCAGAATTCACACTTGGACAGTCTCGCAAGTGTTCCACATGTTATTCGTCAAATTTCGAATATATCAAGATTTCGTCGATGAAAACCACCACAAACTGATCTAAGTACGTATGGAATACTTTATTCATGCACTCCATGAACACTCAGACATATTAGATACCTCAAACAACACCACTGAATACTCGTAATAACCATACCTCATTTTGAATGCAGCCTTCAGAATATCCTTTGGCTTTACACGAATCTGATGATAACCTGACTGCAAATCAATCTTTCTAAACACACAAGCACCAACCAACTAATCCATCAAATTATCAATCCTCGAAAGTGAATACTTGTTATTGATCGTAACCTTGTTCAGTTGTCGATAATCAACACACAACCTCATGTTACCATTTTTCTTCTTCACCAACAACATTGGCACTCCCCGTGGTGAAATACTCAGTCAAACAAACTTCTTCTCAAGCAACTCGTTCAATTGTTTCTTCGGTTTACTCAACTTTAAAGCATACATCCTATAAGGACCCGTCGACATATGACTAGTACTAGGTACTGAGTCTATAGCACACTCAACCTCACGCTCCAGCAGAAAATCACTGATATCATCTAGAAACACTTTTGGAAATTCACACATCATTGTTAATTCACCAATCACAACTTTGCTTTCGATCTTCATAGAAGCTAATATCATAAACACCTCAGCTTCCTCCTTAATGAACCCATCTACTTGCTTAGCAGACACAAATATCTCATCACTTGCATCAAACTCTTGAAATGACACTAACTTGTCCAAAAACCTGCACTCTTGCAATCAGTGACATGTTGAACCAATTCTCCACACCTGAAGCACCTCAGAGAAGCATAAGATTCTCTGTCACTTGTTTCAATCCCGATCCTTCAAATAAGTGATTAGAAGAACAAACGAGCATCGACGGTGTTTCACAAACATGTCACGTACTATGGAACAATAACATTACAAAAATCTAGCTGAATGGACCGACCTGCTCTGATACCACTATGTAACACCTTAAACCCTGAAACGCGAAATAATGTGAATACAAAATGACTACACGCACAGGGTTTCACTCAAACCTAATGGAGAGCTGCTAGTAGGCATGATCGAATTCTGGTTACTGAAGGGTGGTGGGACGTCTGGGGTTGCGGTTCAGTGGACTCTCTCTAGAGACATTTCTAATCATTGCTCTATCATTATTAAATATGCTAATCAGATGTGGGACACCAAATCTTTTCAGTTTAATAAATATTTTATCTTTAGGAGATAGGGTTAAGATCAGGGGTGAATTTGTTAGGATTTGACGAGTTCTAATGTGGTTTATATGAATAGGGTGTAACATAAAACATTTTCTTATTCTTTTTTGCTTGGATTCAGAATTCTATCATATACCTCAATTAATAGCATATTAAGAGTGGATTTGCTTCAAAGGTTTTTTTTAGTTTATTAGATTTTTGTTTTTGACTGTTTTTCCATTATGATAGACACTTCTTGTACCAGTTTAACTATCTCTATTTTATTTATATACATTATTTTGCTTTTAAAAAAGGATATGTATTATGTGTGTTAATGATATCTTAATTAGAATAGTTTTTTTTATAAATAATTTTATAATTCCCTCCATTCCTTTAACGGTTGTTTTTTAGTAAAACTTTTGTTTTTTTTTTTACTTATCGTTTTTAAAATTTAAGATAACATTAATTTTGTTTTGCTAAAATTACCTTTTAATTATTTATTAAAAAGAGAAAAAAGGGTAAATAAATTAATAAATAATTAGAGATAATATAAATAAAAAGATAATTAAAGATTATTCATGAAAAAAGTAATAAAAATTATTAAATTTATTGGTATACTTTAACAATTAAAAAAACGGAGGAATTAATATTTTTTTCATGGAAAAATATTCCTATCGACAAAACAACTAATCATTAGTAAGAAGATATTTAATCAAATGAATCCAAAATACAAGTCATGAGAATAATATAATCCAGTATTCAATGTTACATACGAGCCATCTTTATCTTCCACATGTAAGTATTAATCTTGTCTTTATTAGGACAAACTTATCATGAACATGTGGCTGTGGACGATATCAAAAAGGCAGATGACAAAGGTCAGTATGCTGGGATAATTTTGCAGGAACATGCAGAGACATGCCAACCAGCTGGCTTTAGATTTCACTATCATGATATCAATTATTTTGTTGTATGTGGTACGAGTTGTTTTTCAGGATATTCAGGGATGGGATCTCAGGATGATAGACTTGTTTTCGGTAATATCTATTAGAGTGGCGAATTTAGAAATTTCTGAAAGATGGGACTTCAAAATAATCCAAATGTTTGATTAAAATTATTTGTAAAACATGATAACAATTTGTCCTTAAGACATAATCTTAACACAATAATTGTTTTTATAAATATTAAAAATTAGTTTATGTTAATTATTTTTTATAGAATAGTAAACTAAAATGATTTAATTATATGATTCTATAAAACAATACAAGTATGTGTATATAAGTGTTGTGGCTAGTGAAACGGCCTAAGACGGAAGACCGATTTAATTCCAAGCCCACTTAAGTGGATAAATGGGGGCTCTCTCATGAGAGAGTTCTACATTGGAGCAAGATATTGCTTCATCTCAAATGTTAGGACTCAACTAATGTCTCTGCGTATGATGCGACATTCAATCAAGAATGTTTTAATTATTGTTCTTATATAAGTTTGACTCTGTATCACACCAATATATGATTCATTACATGCTTACAAGTTTCACCTCTCTATCTTCGGTGATTTGAACATTGAAGTGTTAACCTTGTCGGTACACCTCTCTCTTGATCACTATAAACTTCAATTGTCGTGTCGGAGACCTTCCACCAAGGACTACACCAATTCATCACATATATTATGTTTGATGTCGTATATGAGAAACGTCTTTTGATTTTTTCAAAATTTCACACCTGATTTATGTGATCCTTTTTTTTGCGTCGTTGCAACCATTTTTGTTAACTGACCTCATCGCCCTTAACGTTTACAATTGTCAACAATGGCAGCATCCAAAGAGACGTGATCCAAATTTCATCGCAACGCTGCAATCACACCTTATGTATGATCATCCATCCCTATTTTCTAAGATATTGTAGCATTTATCCTCACCGTCACATTTGAATTACCACGCACTCTTGACAAATTCTCACCTCTTAACCAGTTGGAGATGAAACTTTTCAAGTCATGTCGTCGTTTCAACCGCAAAACGAACTTCCAAGGCCAAACATCGAGGCAACCCCCACCTCCATCGCAATTACAATTGTCAAAACTCGAAATGTGACAAAATATCCAACGCCTCCAAGCCATCCTTGGAATGCAATGCGAGAGTGAACTCATTACAAGTATCTATAACCTGATTTAGAAATAGAACATAAACCTTTTTAACAAAAGGCCCATAAATATAAAAGGGAACCAACATAAGGTTCCTTCGTAGATCACTACTTAATTTGAGGTACTACAACTAGGAGATACAAGGGCCTCCCCCGATGACACCACATTACGGCAGAAGGGAGTGTTTGGTTTCCAAACATATTATCAATTACAAGATCCTAAAGGTTTTAAAGACACCACCAAAGTTGGAAAGTTATGGCAACATCGATGACCCAAGAGAACAAGTGGAACATGTGGACACTATTCTCAATAGCCATCAAGCCATAAATGTAGTGAAATGCAAGATGATTGTATTGACCCAAAGGGCCGCCAAGTCATGGTTCATGATCTTGCAAAATGGTTCCATTGAATCTTGTAAAATTGTGTAATGAGTTTACATCATAATTCAAAGCATGAAAAATATCATCCAAAAATTAAAGATGCCTTAGTCGGATCCACAAGAAAAATAATGAGACCTTTTGGGAGTACATTGAGCAATTAATAGGGTGACCTTGGAAAAACAAGGATCTAACTATAGTCTGAAGTGTTTGATATTCGAGAGAAAACTGATGATAAATTGTATGGTCTTGAAATAGTTAAGGCTAAAAGGTGTGGGGAGTATGAGTGATCTCCTCACCAAGCCAAGGCTTGTGGAAGTCGGTGAATATGAGACAAGGAGACACCACTTATAAGGAGGAGGAAGATAAAGACATAAATAGAGGGTAATGCACTAGATTCTCATCATACACTCCGTTAAAAACTTTAAGGGAGAACATTTTATATGTATGCGTGAACATCAGATTCAAGGAGACCAGGTGAAACAACTCTAACATGTAAAAGAATTTTCACAGACACAAAAATCAAAATTCGATAGGTTCCATGAGAGTTATGGGCATAATACTAATGAGTGTGTTCACTTTAAAGATGAAGTACAGGAGTAGATACCATAAAATGTGTAGAGATTACTCCTAGGAATCTAGAAAATTCCGTTTTTTCATCGAGGAGAGACACCATCTAGGAAAACAATTGAAATCGTTGAAGTGGTAAGCAAAGGAAAAGATAAAAATGAAGAAGGATAAAAGGGTTCGAGAAGACCAATTTACACTATTTTACATCATTTGACCCATAATTGACTTTCTAGTCAAATGATTAACCAAAGTCAACTAGCCATCCTAGACACTATGAGTTTTATCCCTTCATGAGTCCTCCACATTTGAGCTTCCATGACGTGTCAGAGTGTTGTTCATACCATGCGCTGGAACTGCAAGACATACCAAATCACATTCACAATGAATCACCAAAGATCAATGCATAGCTCACACATGCACACCATAAAGCACCAGAAAAAACAAGTTTTCATACATGTAATTGGTTACCAGGAATCAGGTTATCGGTTACACGTGTCGTGCATGCATTTCCAGCAGCCCATAATGCATTTCAGTGTGTTGGTAACTTGTTACACAAAATAGTGTAACCGGTTACGCCTGTCCATTTCAACACTTCCAGCAGCCTATTTTTCCCTTATTTTCATGCATGTAACCGGTTACACAAAACCAGGTAATCGGTTACGCCTACTCTACACAGCCAAAAACCCCCTCAGAATGTTTGTTTTCGCGTAGGTAACTGGTTACCAACAATAGGGTAACAAGTTACACCTGTGCAAAAACGGAAAAATCAATGCATTGTAGTGTTGTTTTTCATCATTTCACCATTTCAAGTCATTGTTAAACCAATCCATATAACACATTGCAATTTACACTCAATTATGCAGCAACTAACAGCAACATTGATGCATTGAATCAAGCAATCCTAACACACTAACACTCATTAAACACATGAGCTACATTAACATCACTTAGCTCTTATAATAGTCCCATTTAGTATTCCAATGACAACTCCAACTAACACTTAACATAAAATCTAACACCATTAACTTCATAACCAACTTGTTCATTAAGTCACTTAACACTAACTGCTGGCCTAACTTCCAATCGCCGCTGTCCAAAAAAGCTGACCAAAATAGGTTGGAAATGCTTCTATATAAAATCATCACTATCTTCAATCTAAAAAAACCAAGTTCAATATTCATTCACCAAATCATAAAAAATCACTCATTTAAAATTCAGTTTTCAAAC
This sequence comes from Lathyrus oleraceus, assembly GCF_024323335.1. Lineage (NCBI taxonomy): Eukaryota > Viridiplantae > Streptophyta > Magnoliopsida > Fabales > Fabaceae > Lathyrus > Lathyrus oleraceus. The sequence goes on from NC_066579.1 coordinate 117,065,113, forward strand.
TCTCAATTCATCTTCTCCAATTCCTCTCCCTACACTAAATCTCTCTCACCATTAGAGCAAGCTTCACTTTAAAGTTTGCCACCAATTGAGAAAAACCTCATACATTATACATTATCCTTACATTACATTAATCAACATCAAGAACAACAATTCAGTTCAGAATTTTTCATAGCTAAATCTTAAAGAGAAGAAGTAGAAGATCAAAAAATCATACTTACGTTTTCTTCATCTTGGTAACCTTAAAATTTTAGCAAGTTTCAAGACAATCTTCCGTCTTGCAGGTCGGAAAATTTGTATCCCTTCCTTCTTGTTGAATTTTTGGTACTACAATGTAGCTTGTGCGTTGGAGAATCAAAGCCCCACGATTTGGTGGCTTGATTCTCCTCTATCTCAATTTAATTTCAGTTTTTATGCTTAGGATTCATAGCTTTAGTGCTTCAACTTTCAGAATTGATTAACCTTTAAAAATAATTTATGATAGATTAGGATATAGGAGGTTGATAGGAGTAGAATAATGGGGTTATTTCTAGATTTCGGTCAACTCTGCCACCTCAGGCGCGGTGGAACTGGAGCTCCAATGGTCGTTGTTTTTTACAAAAAATTGAACATGATGTGTGTAAGACCCTAATGTTGACCCTAAGATCCCACATGCTATTTCATTATTTGCATTGGCTTTGGGATCACACCTTGGTATCCTCCTTACCCCTCATTCATTGGGTTTGCATGGGGAGAGATCACCAAGCACATTTGATTGTATCATACTTTATTTTGTTTTGTTTTCTAACCAAAATACCAAAAATATGTCTAGTATAACTTTTTTTCTTTTATAGGTAGTGTGTGTGTCCATTTGTGGCTCACCAAGTTCATATCTAGGGCTTGAGATCCTTATTGCAAGGGATCAATCAAGGAAAGGTTCACCATGGTTATGAGCATCATATATGGTCCCCATGTTCTTTATTTGTTAATTTGATCAAGAATTCATCAAGAGTTTGAAGCTTGTTTGCCTTGGAAGCCCTAATTCATCTGGGTATCTTGTGTGACTTCCTCAGCAAGTTTCTTCAATAATTGGTCAAATATTTCAAGGGGCACTTCATGATACATAATCTTATGCATATATGAATTTCCATGAGCCCCAAAGAGAAAAATAACTTCATGTTTGCAAGTTGGTTCAAAGACGTTGACCAAAGAAAGTTAACTAGTCAAATCTAGGGTACCCTAGACCCTATCTCATACAATTTTTGTCATATAAAAATGAATATAAGAGAAACGTTACTCTTATGACATTCCAAACAACTTTCATGTTTCCATAAAGATCTATTTTTTCTTGGAAAGTTATTTTTATGGTGAAAGATTATAGGTCATTTTGTTTGTGCCCTAGTTAGAAGGTTAACTTCCAAAGACCATAACTTGCTCAATCTTTTATGATATTAAGGCCATCCAAGTTTCATGATCAAATTGAAGCTACCTCCTCCAACTTTTCTTCTTTGATAACTATAAAAATAAACTTGAAAGGGCATGCACCAATAGGAAACATTATAGGTCACTTTGGGTCATCATCATTGAACAATCAATTTTCCTCAACTTCTAAAATCCATAACTCCCTCATGCAAGATTCAAATGGTGTCCAATTTGTGACCAAAATGAATAGGAATGAAAGACTACAACTTCGATGAAGGAATCATTTTCATTTTAAGCTCATAGAAAAAGTTATTCAAGGTGGAAGAAGTGGTCATTTGACTTATAACTTCCACCTCAAAATTCATCATGGTCCAAATGGAAAAGTATTCAACAGAAAAGTTGTTCCCCTTCATGTTACCTTTCCAAATAGTCCAAGATCATGGCATTTGGAGCATTTTTGAAGGACTTGCACATGGGTGTAATGCAGGTTCCCATTTGGAAGATTCTCATTACCAATTCTCAAATACAATTGCATGGCTTCATGTTAGGCTTCCAGCATCACATGTACACAAGTTTGGACCATTTCCAATCATTTCATGGGGCTATCACACGCTCATGCAAGCAGACACACTTGAATTTCTATTTTTGGCATTTGCTTGAAAGTGTGTAGAAATCAATTGCCAAGGCTATAAATACATGTCATGATGATCAGAATAAGGGGACCTTGCCCAAGTCTTGCTCCTGCAACTTCCCCAAACCTCCATTAAAGGATAAGCTTGAAAATTTCATTTGAAATCAAGTTTCAATTTCACTTCTATTTTGAGGTTGAAACTCCAAGTGTCCAAACCATTTGAGCATCCATTTCACCTCCTGCAAGCTAGTGGGAGCAAGCCCAAGTAAATTGAGATCCAGATCGAGCTTCATCACTGCAAACAAAATGTGAGATTTGTGAAACTTTCCTTCTCTGATTCTTCCTCAATTCTCCATTAGTTCACTTGGTTTTTGGTTGGATGAAGTCCTACCAATTTAGGCAACAAGATTGAGTTGTTTTGAGGCCAAATAGAAGTAACTCAGATGATTCACCTCAAATTTCAAATCCATGCATCTTTTAATATACTTGGAATTCGGAGAAATTAAGGTCAGATTCGGACTCCTGAGGATTTTCTCTTTAAGTTACTGTATTCATTTGTCATTTTTATGGTGGTTGGTGGTGGACCAGTCCGGTGAGGTCCACCGGAGAAGAAGACCGGAGCTAGGGCTCCGGTGGTGTGTTGACGCCCTCCTAAACATCTCATCACATTTGAATGCTTTAATCTTGGCCATTGGTTTTAATTACCCTCTCTGCCACACATTGACCTGATTCCACCGTGTTCTTAATGCACGTGGCCATCAGATTTGCCACCTCAATTAATGAGGGAGATCTAATGGTCCATGTTTTTTCATCTATTTTAATTAATTATGATTTTATTTTAAATTCTTTTATTTTGTTTAATTCATATTAAATTCATTTTTAATCCAAAAAATATGGGACTTTCACCAAAAATCTTTAAATATTTTCCTCTTCCATATTTTGAATTAAAATCATTTTTTGGACTAGTTTTGATATTTTTTGTGAACTAAATGATTTTTGACTTGTTTTTAAATATTTAAAAATACTTCTGACTTTCCAAAAATTCTAAAAAAAATTGTCTAAGGTCCTTTGACCTTGTATGACCTAGGATAAATCTCTTGCCTATTTATTTGGTGATTTGAAGGGATTTGAGGTTTTGTCCATTTAAAAATGTATTTTAATTCATTTAAAAAATTGATTTTTACTTGTTTAAATATATTGTTGAGGCATTTAGTTGACCTTATGATGTTTGAGTTTTTTATTGGCCTTGATAATGGTTGATTTGAACTTCCATTTGATCAATACTATTGGACTTAGGAGGTTGATGAAATGTACATTGCATCCCTCAAAATGAATAGGTAGTATTGATCGGATGAAATTCCTCATATGATCAATTTGGGTTTCTACTTCCCCTCCCCTCTTCATACTCATACCTATTCTTTCCCAATCCATCATTGACCAATGATTTCTCTAATGTCCAAATGCTACTTTATTCATCAATGACCCTGGATCAGATGAATCAGTGTCCAAGATGGGATATTTATCAGTTTCATGCTGACACGGAGAGGCATCGAGGCCATCCCAGACAAGTTCCAAGCAGTCATCATGATGATGAGTCCCACTAACGTAAAGGAAGTACAAAAGCTCACAGATCCCCCCACCTCCCAATCTCACTTCCTTTCCTACACATGTTAGAAAACATTCCTCTTATTCTCTACCTTAAAGAATAATGAGACGTTTAAGTGGAACCCCGAGTACGAGGGGTCTTCATTGCTACTCTACCTCTCGATCACTAATCATATAATGATCTCACTCCTCATACAAGAAGCATACAGGATGGAGAAAACCATGTATTTCGTAAGAAAAATGTTCAGAAGCGCCGAAACTTGCTATTAGAAGATCGAGAAGTTGTTACTAGTCGTCATCGTCGCAACGAAGAAATTTCAACAAGATTCAGTTAGTCTGAGACAGTTAAGTAAAGATTCGGTGAATCTCTCCAAAGATCAGATATTCAGGGGGTGAACCGCTCTAGTTGATCTCTTTATAAGACCAAACTCCTGAGACTCCATTGAGCAAAGGCAAATTATTTCGATTGATCCTGTCAAGTGCAGAACGCCGGAGACTCCGTTGAGCAGGGGCAAGCCATTTCATTTGATCATATCAAGAAGAAGAATATCTAAGAACTCCATTTAGTAGAAAGACAAGACACTTCAATTTTCAGTCAATCTGAAGCAATCACGTCGATAAATCTCTAAGATTCAATTGATCTATGGAAGTTACGTCGAGATTCGATGAATCTCTATAAGACATGTTAGTCAGAGGCATTTCCTCAAAGATCAGCCAACCAGAGGCAAGCTTATTTCAAGACTCGTACTGGGGAAAGCTATCTCAGGAACCCAAGATGTCAATCTCTCAGAGATAGTTAGTCAAAAGAATACAGTTCCAAGACACTGGAGCAGGTCAGATCGAGATAGTATTTTGACAAAGCTTCTTCATAACTTGTGACTGGGGCATTTCATGCAGATTCCCAACAGACTGGGGCATGACTGGCTAATGAAGGAAGATCCTTTGTGTACTTTTGAGGTTGTTCAGAGCGAGATCCATTGTGCGTAAGAGACTTCTAAGTTCAAGACGAATGTCGGGGAGTCACGCTAAACGCATCCCCAAACCTTTCAACAAAGAACCCGATCCTAATTGATAAACTCAATGGTTATTGGTACCCTCAGTTCTCTATCCCCTCAGAAACCTACCATACCATCTAACCAAAAATTTGGTTGTGCATCAGCATTTTGCATAATCTTGCATTTCACATCATTCCATCATGAAGCGCGTAGCATATTCCATTGAGATGGAGCATTATGCCTTGCAAAATAAACGTGTGCATAGCTATATGAAAGTCTTTCTCGAAGTATAAAAGAATCCTCCATTGAGACATTCTTCCTCCCTAGTTGAGAACACTATTGTGAAACTCTTGAGCGGTATTCCCTGCAGGTTTTCCCGAACTAGTTCTTCTTTGTGTTGACTTTTGCAAGTACCCCTGTGAGTCTTCCGTCAATCACTTACCTTTTGTAAGTATCTTCCGGCCTCGTGCCAGTCCTCTTTGCCTTTCGCTTTGAGAAGATAACTGAGATAACTTACCTTTTGTGGGTTTATTTCGTTGCTTTGTGCTCGATATCACGTCCCCCCCCCCCTCGTTGCCTTTCGCACGAGTAGGGTACCTTTGTCAGATCTTTGTTTCCCATTTGTTTAAACGTCTGATATAGGTTTGGTGAGTCCCGTGGTTGGGTAGCCATTGTTTGAAAACATTATCCTCGTCGTTGCGCCTGAGGGACGATATGAGGTTTTCACTCCTACTTGCAAAGTTCCCCACCTGACAAAGTGTGCTAAAGCCCAAATTCTTCTGGAAAATCCCCTTGAGCCTATGTTTGTACCTAGCGGGTCTTATTTGATTATTCTGCCTTGTGCGGATGTTTGTGCCCTTTTTTTACGGTTACTTACCTTTTGTAAGTTCTCCCATGCCTTTTGCATAGGAGACAACATCCTTTTTCCTTACCTTTTGTGAGTTCCCTTTGTGCCTTTCGCATAAAGTTTATTATCCCCATCTGCTTACCTTTTGTAAGTCTCCTCAACCTTTTGTTCGAGGATTCCTATTCCTAAATATGCTTACCTTTTGTAAGTACTCCCATGCCTTTCGCATAAGAGAAGATCCCTTTCTCGCTTACCTTTCGTAAGTGTCCTTTTCCTTTTGCACTGGAAATTTTCTCTTGACAAGGAGTCGTTGATACCTTTAGTATGCGACAGCCAACCATCCGTTCTTCTTAACCTTTCGTTGAGAAGTTTCTCACTACCTTTTGTATGATAAATCTCCATCCTTTCTTCTTAACCTTTTGTCGAGAAGTTTTTCACTACCTTTCACATGAGAAATTCCCAGTCTTCTTAACCTTTCGTTAAGAAGTTCTCACTACCTTTTGTGTGAGATCCCTAGTGGACCTTGTGTTTAAGAGCTCTCTTAGCATGTTGCACGAGAATCTCATTCCCTTTCTTCTTAACCTTTTGTTGATAAGTCTCTCATTACCTTTCGTATGAGAGATCCTATCCATCCATTCTTCTTAATCTTTCGTTGAGGAGTTTCTCATTACCTTTCGTATTAGAAATCCCCAACTTTCTTCTTAACCTTTCGTTGAGAAGTTTCTCAGTACCTTTCGTATGAGAAATTCCCTCTTTCTTCTTAACCTTTCGTTGAGAAGTTCTCACTACCTTTTGTGTGAGATCCCCAGTAGACCTTGTGTCTAGGAGCTCTCGTAGCATGTTGCACGAGAATCTCATTCCCTTTCTTCTTAACCTTTCGTTGAGAAGTCTCTCATTACCTTTCGTATGAGAGATCATATCCATTTGTTCTTCTTAATCTTTCGTTGAAGAGTTTCTCATTACCTTTCGTATGAGGAATCCCCAGCTTTCTTCTTAACCTTTCGTTGAGAAGTTTCTCACTACCTTTCGTATGAGAAATTCCCAGTCTTCTTAACCTTTCGTTGAGAAGTTCTCACTACCATTTTTGTGAGATACCCAATAGACCTTGTGTCTAGGAGTTCTCGTAGCATATTGCACGAGAATCTCATTCTCATCTTCTTCTTACCCTTTTGTTAAGGAGTTATCATCACCTTTCGTGTGAGAAATTCCACTATCCTCCTTCCTAAACCATTGTTTGGAAGCCCCATTTTTCCCTTGCTAAGGAGTCGTTGCTACCTATTGGGCGAGAAAATAGTACTTCCCCAGCAAGGTTGTCTCATTCCCATTTTCTTCTTGACCTTTTGTTAAGGAGTTCTCATCACCTTTTGTGTGAGAAGTCTGTCCACCTTTTTCCTTAACGGTATTTGGAAATTTCTATCCCTCTTGCTAAGGAGTCGTTGCTACCTGTTGCACGAGGAGGTCTGTTCTCCGTTGAGAAGTCTGTCTTTTTCCTTAATAGTTTTTAGAAATCCCCATCCTTGTTGATAAGGAGTCGTTGTTACCTATTGCACGCGGAGGTTATTTCTCAGTTGAGTTGTCCGTCCATTTTGCAAGACGCCTCTCTGCTTGTGGCAGAAGGTCTTGTTCCTATTCTTTTCACTCTGGTACTTGCGTTTGCAAACACACAATTCTTTTACCTTCGTGGAATCCTGCATGGATATTTGAATCTTTGGTTATATGCCAAGAACTTGTTAATGGAGGTAAGAATGAAAAAGAAAAGATTGAAAAAGAAAAGAATGAAAAATAAAAGAATGAAAAAAGAAAAGAATGAAAAAGAAAAGAATGAAAAAATAAAAGAATGAAAAAAAAAGAATGAGAAAATAGAGAAAGACGAGAAAAGGAGATCAACATGCATAACATATTGCATAATTAATGCATATCCTTACCAAACCTCCCTTTGTACTGCTGACTCATTTTCCCCACAGACATTTCAGCTGATCCCTGATGAATAACCATATACGTAGCCTATACGCCATCCATTGAACAACTTTCCATATATACCCTTACCTTACATCTCACTCATTTCATTCGTTCCCTGCGGGAAAATTCTTGGTTATTTTAGTATTTAATCCTCTCCTACCATGAATGTTTGAAAGTCGTCACTATACGTACTTTCAGGTATGAGAAGATTAAATAGGGGCAACTGTCATACCCCAAAATTTGCCCACCATTTTTTGCTTTTCCACCTAACCCATGATTTGAAACTCGTATATACCCATGCATACTCATCATTCATTCATGATTAACATCAACTAACAAACATCATAGATTCAAGGTTTTGAAGCAGTTTTGGCCTGGAGCTTGTGGTTGATCCGCTGTCGCACGCAGATCAAAACGAGTAGTTTTTCAAAAATGTAGTTTAACGACAAATTGACTCAAATATCGTTCTCAAGGATTCTTGTTTAATTAATCTACCGATAGAACAAAAAGGGGGGGGTGGTTGGTTTAGATTCGAAAAAGTAATTTTTAAAAGTGATTATAAAATAAGCTGACACGAACCAACCTACTGCATCATCTTCCGACTTATCATTGATTCTTATGAAATTCCAAATCCCTAACGGGTCTGCTCCTATTCGATTACAATTACCATTAACAAGCGTAAAGGAAATTATACGAGTAATATTCCCAAATTCCGAATTAAGCAAACGGATTAAAAACTATTGTGAATTAAGCAGACGCAACTTGATCGTTCGTGATAAAATAAAAGCTATGTTAACACGAAATTGATTCGGGATCATCATTCATCAATCGAATTTAAGGATTCTATCCTATAGTAACAATAAGATTAAGCAAATAATTGGAATTATAAGAAGAATTCAAAGGAAACAAATTGGAATTAATAAAAACCTCAAAGCGAATTTTGAATTACAGCAGGTTGATTCAAAAGGGATTAGTTCTCCATAGTCATCTTGCTAGCTCTCAAAAAATCATACATGAACAGAAAAACGTAACCCTGTTTTTGGCTGCCTAACCTAGGTAAAAACACCCAAACCCGTTTCACAACTCAACCGGGTCAAATGTACGATTCGGGCCCAATACAACTAACCCAAACAAAATATAAAAATAATGCAAAAGCTTCAACGAAATTTCTGGCCCTGCTACACTCTGATTCAGCTCTCGACTTCTGAGAAAAAGTTGTAGATCTTTTTCTTAGCTTCCCATCAACTGGTAGCACGTCTCAATCTGATACTCCTAGCTCAAGATATGATTTTTTTCGCGAAAGCTGCTAATGCTGAAAATTAAATACGAAAATTAAATAAGTGCAAAAATAACATAAATTATGAAAACACATTAAAACATAAAAATAATCAAAGCAAACCGAAGAAATGATTAAGTACAAACATGGAAGAACGTGCATCCAAAATTCACTGATCAAATTCCCCCACACTTGAACTTTTGCACTCCGAGCAAAATGAAAAACAAAACAAAACACAGACACATCAACGGTTACTCATTCTAGGCTACAAGTCATCTTCGGTTAAGTTTGCTTTGATAGGTACTAATCTTGCACACTAAGGACATTGTAAGAACACTAATTCATAGTTATGCAGACATAAACCTCCTGAATACACAAATCAACTCGAATCATGTTATTATATTAAAGCCTAACTTACTCATCCTTCTTTGGCTCTTTTTCATTCAGGCGCAATCACATTAAGCCTGTTATCTCCACACACTCATAGCAAGGAGACCGGTTAGTGACTCTGATCCTTTTCTGCACGGGGTTCTGGTACTTAAGTGGCATAACCCTTTGCTTACTCAATTGTAGTTGCGGGGGATCGGACCGTAATCCGCCCTACCAAGTTCAGCACCAGAAATCGTTGAACCAACTATAAAAGAGTCTTATTTCCAACTTTTTTGAAGGTTCCGCAACTGTTGGGTTAAGTGACCGGGTGAGGGTCACCAAACTTAGAAGGTGCATGCCTTTATTTTTTTATTTTTTTTCGGAACACTCACTTATATTCATCGACTTCCCTGCGTAGAGTGTGTGTGAGATGGTACTGCCTATTGAAATAAACTACTCAAGAGCTGTCAGAGGATGAGAATGTAAGGCTAAAACATAATAAAATTTCAACTCAATTTCCATATGCAAGAGAATTACGGTGTTAAAACAATACCGATCTTGTGAATTTTTCCCAAGTCTCCGCAAACTCAACTCAAAGTAACCTATAGCCTAAAACTTTCAAGAAGATGCATTTTTTTATTTTTTTAATGACTAAAAACAAACAAAACACTAACAAAAACAAAGAAAACACACGATTCCCTCCCCCATACTTAAACTAAGCATTACCCTCAATGAAAGGACTTTACTAATAAAGTAGAGAGAAGGAAAGAAAGACTCCCTGATCAAGTTGCAGTGTAGTCAGGCGCTTCCAAAGAAAGATCTTCTATGCTGACATCTTCAGGCACCAAACTTGCATGGAATAACTTCAAACGCTGCCCGTTAACCTTGAAGACTTTGTCAGTACCTGCACTTTTTATTTCTACTGCACCATGAGGGAAAACATTAGTAACAACAAAGGGACCAATCCATTTGGATCGAAGTTTCCCAGCCATAAGCTTAAGGCGGGAGTTAAACAATAAAACTTGTTGGCCCACAGAAAATTCCTTCCTAGAAATCATCTTATCATGGAAGTGCTTGGTTTTCTCTTTATAAATCCTAGAGCTTTCATAAGCCTTTAATCTAAGCTCTTCCAACTGTTGTAATTGGAGTTTTCTTTCAATACCTACTTGTTGCATCTCCAAATTACAACTTTTCACCGCCGAATAAGCACGGTGTTCTATCTCAACAGGAAGATGACATGACTTACCAAAAACAAGTCGATTAGGAGACATCCCAATGGGTGTCTTGAAAGCGGTTCTTTGAGCCCAAAGTGCGTCTTCTATACGACGGCTCTAGTCCTTCCTGTTTGGCTGCACCATTTTCTCTAAAACCTGTTTGATCTCCCTGTTTGAGATCTCAGCTTGCCCATTAGTTTGTGGGTGATAAGCAGTAGAGACTTTGTGAACAACTCCATACTTCCGGGGTAAAGCTTCCATGGTGCGGTTACAGAAATGAGTGCCTTGGTCACTAATGATAGCTCGCGGAATTCCAAACTTGCAAAAAGTATTAGACCTGACAAAATCTGCAACAACTCTAGAATCATTAGTCCTAGTGGGGATAACTTCCACCCACTTTGAAACATAATCAACAGCAAGCAAAATGTAAAGAAAACCAAATGATACAAGAAAGGGATCCATGAAGTCGATTCCCCATACATCAAATACCTCACAGAAAAGCATAGGTTGCTGAGGCATTTCACTCTTGCGAGTGATGTTTGTACCTGCTATCTGGCACTCTTTACAAGTGCGGTAAGTCTCATAAGCCTCCTTAAAAATAGTTGGCCAATAGAAACCTGAATCAAGGACCTTTCTTGCCGTCCTTTGAGGACCAAAGTGTCCGCCGACTTGAGATGCATGAGAAAAATTCAAAATAGATTCAATCTCATTGTCGGGGACACATCTCCTGATTACCTGATCACTATCAAACTTCCATAGATATGGATCATCCCAAACATAATATTTGGCATCACTCTTGAGTTTATGAACCTGTGATCTCGATGCACCTGTAGGAAAAACACCAGCAACAAGAAAATTAACAATGTCAGCAAACCAAGGTGTAATCCCATGCAAAAGAAACAACTGCTCATCAGGAAAGTCATCCTGAATAGGAAAAGGATCTTCATTTCTCTCTATCCTGCTCAAGTGATCAGCCACTAAGTTCTCAGCTCCACTTTTGTCTTTAATCTCAACATTAAACTCTTGGAGCAACAACATCCACCGAATCAATCTCGGTTTTGCATCCGGCTTCTTCAGCAAGTACTTTAAAGTTGCATGGTCAGTAAAAACAACAACCTTGGAACCTAGAAAATAAGATCTAAATTTATCAAGAGCAAAAACAATAGCTAGCAGTTCTTTTTCAGTGGTAGTGTAATTTGACTGTGCAGAATCTAAAGTCCTAGAAGCATAGTAAATAACATGGGCAGCCTTGTCAACTCTTTGTGCAAGGACAGCCCCAACAGCATAATTAGAAGCATCACACATAAGCTCAAATGGGAGGGTCCAGTAAGGGGGCTGGATTATGGGAGCGGAAGTCAATGCTTTCTTCAAGAAGTCAAACACTTGTTTGCACTTGTCATCGAAGCTGAAAGTGACGTCATTCTTCAACAAGTTTGACAGTGGAAGAGCTATCTTGCTGAAATCCTTAATGAAACGCCTGTAAAAACCTGCATGACCAAGAAAAGAACGAATCTCACGAACGCAAGAAGGGTAAGGCAGTGTAGAAATTACATCAATCTTAGCAGGGTCAATAGAAATTCCTTTTTCAGAAATAATGTGACCAAGAACAATTCCCTGCTCAACCATAAAATGACATTTTTCATAATTCAAAACAAGGTTAGTCTCGATGCATCTTTCTAAAATCAAGGTTAAACTGTTCAAGCATGCATCAAAAGAGGAACCATAGACAGTGAAATCATCCATAAAAACCTCCATGCAATTTTCGATAAAATCAGAAAAAATGCTAATCATGCATCGCTGGAAAGTGCCAGGAGCATTACAAAGACCAAAAGGCATCCTCCTGTAAGCAAAAGTACCGAAAGGACAAGTAAAAGTCGTCTTCTCTTGATCCTCCGGTGCAATATGAATATGAAAATAACCTGAAAAACCATCAAGAAAACAATAGTGTGAATAACCAGCTAACCGTTCAAGCATTTGGTCAATGAACGGTAAAGGAAAATGATCCTTTCTCGTAGCCTGGTTCAATCTCCTATAATCAATACAAACTCTCCCGTTGTTCTGAACTCTAGTGGGAACAAGTTCATTCTTTTCATTTTTCACCACTGTAAGTCCAGATTTCTTAGGTGCAACCTGCACTGGGCTTACCCACTTACTGTCAGAGATAGGATAAATTATACCTGCTTGCAAGAGTTTGGTTACCTCTTTCTTCACAACATCAAGAATCAAAGGATTAAGCCTCCTTTGGGGTTGCCTTACTGTTTTGGATCCATCCTCAAGTAGAATCCTGTGCATGCACATCGATGGACTAATACCTGGAAGGTCGGCTAATATCCACCCGATTGCCTTCTTATGCTTCTTCAAAACCTACAAAAGTTTGTGTTCTTGATCGAAATCAAGGTTAGAAGAGATAATAACAGGGAGTTTCTCATTACTCTCCAAGTAAGCATATTTCAGGTTCTCAGGGAGTTCTTTTAGCTCTAAGGACGGGGGCTGCTCGGTGGATGGAATGCTTGGGGCAGCCGGGATGTCAAGAGCATCAACTGTAAAAACATGTTTATCGGTAACAACTTCACCTGTAGGAAATGTATCAGCCTGCAAGGCAGCATCAATCTTAGCACAGACAACACAAACGTTAGTGTCAGTATAATCAGAACATGAATAAATATCATCAAAACCAGAGAGAGATGGAAAATCAAGCGTAAATAGTTCAGAACTAGCGCCATCAACTAATTCAGAAATCAGCTCAATATGAAAAACGGAATGCTCCTCCACAGGGTGTTTCATGGCATCAAAAATGTTAAATTTTGCGACAATGTCACCAAATTCCATGGACATGGTTCCATCGTCAACATCAATTTTTGTCTTCGCCGTTTTCATGAACGGTCTGCCTAAAATGATGGGAGCTCTGCTTGTCTTGGTTTCTCCTTCCATGTCTAGAATATAGAAATCTGCAGGAAAAATCAAATCGTTAACTTGAACAAGAACATCTTCGACTACCCCGGCGGGTCGAGCGTTGCTCCTGTTTGCCAATTGAATGATTAAACCTGTATGATGCAAAGGACCAAGACAAAGGTTATTATAAACAGAAGTAGGCATAACATTAATGCCCGCTCCCAAATCAAGAATGCAATTCTCAAATTTACTATCCCCGATGGTACAAGGAATAGCAAATGTTCCCGGGTCCTTCTGCTTTTGTGGCAGAACCTGAGTAGTGAGGGTTGAAACATTTTGCTCGCCTACAATCTGTTTGGATGATTGTTTGGGCTGAATAAAGGCAGAAATATTTCGTCCTAAGTTTACTGTTTCACTTCCCTTAATCCTCCTCTTGTTGGTACACAAATCTTTCAGAAACTTTGCATACTTAGGAACCTGCTTAATAATATCAAGTAGCGGAATGTATACCGCAACCTTTCGGAAAACATCCAGTATCTCTCTTTCTTTGTCTCCCTCCTCAATTCTTTTATTTTTCAGAACTCTATGTGGGAAGGGGACTGGTGGCCCATACTATTTTTCTTTAATTTTTTCAGTTTCGACCACAACAGAAGAAGGAGAAGAAAGTTCAGCTGGGTGAGGCTCAGAAGGAGAAAGTTTAGAAGTTACCTCAATGATTTTTTTATTTTTTTCAGGGGCTGGTTCTGTAACTTTTCTGGATCTCAAAGAAATTGCGCTCACATTAGCATTAGGACCATTCGGATTGACAACTGTCTGGGCTGGAAGTTGGTTCGAACCTTGAGCTTGCATGTTATTTATTTGAGTAGCAAGTTGTGCCATCTGTGTGTTCAAGGTCTGAATGCTAGCATCGGTCCTTTGTTGGAACTGGAGGTTGTTCACGGCCATTTTCTTAACAAGATCCTCCAAGGATGGTCCGGAAGGTGCAGGGGCAGCCACTTGAGGTGAGTTCTGGTGTTGGCTGGTTTGCGGGTTTCCATATCGAAGGTTGGGATGGTTCCTCCAATTGGGATGGTATTTGTTGGTGGACAGGTCAGGAGTGTTGTTGTACCTGTTTTGATTGTAAAGGTTGGATGCATAAGCTTGTGGCAGCTCAGTAATGAACTCGTCTCTCAGAATAGGGCAAGTATCGGTCGGGTGCTCAAGAGAAGTACAAATGCCACACAAAGTTGTTGTTTGAGGTTTTGCTACTGCCAGCTGTTTGACTAAGGCAGTGAGTTCGTCAATTCTGGTCTCTAAAGCTTTGTTGGAAGAAACTTGAATTTGACTCACGCCTTTGCTTTGCACAGAATTGTCTCTAGTGGTGAACTGTTGAGAATTAAGAGACATATTTTCAATAAGGGCTTTGGCAGCAGCTGGAGTTTTATCGACTAATGCTCCACCACTAGCAGCATCAAGAATGTTCCTGTCCATCCGTAACAACCCCTCATAAAAGTATTGGATGAGGAGTTGCTCAGTGATCTGGTGTTGAGGGCAGCTAGATACCAAGTGCTTGAATCTCTCCCAATACTCGGTCAGCGACTCATTGCATTATCTAATACCACAAATCTCCTTTCTTATTGAGGCAGCTCTGGAGGCAAGAAAATATTTTTCCAAGAACACTTTTTTCAGGGTTGTCCAACTTGCAATTGAGTTTGGCTCAAGATAATAAATCCAATCCTTTGCTGCACCCTGCAATGAAAAAGGAAAAGCTCGAAGTTTGATGTGATCTTCGGTGGTCCCTTCAGGCTTCAATGGTGTAGAACACACCACCTGGAACTCTTTCAAATGCTTGTGTGGATCTTCACCTACAAGACCACTAAACTTTAGTAACACGTGTATTAAACCCGATTTTAATTCAAAAGGAACAGCAGCAACATCATATTCAATACACAAACCATTGTAATTCACATCAGGAGCAACTAACTGCCTTAAGGTTCTATTATCAGCCATTGCAAAATCAAGTTCAGAATTCGAAGCAAACAAGTTATGCAAATAGTTAGACTCAGAATCAGACTCAATTGTGGGTGGTGAACTATTGGTAGCCTGGACTGTTCTACGTTGTGTGTGCAAAGTTCTCTCTATTTCAGGATCAAAAGCAACAATTTCAGAACAACGAGACCTAGTAGCCAGGACTAACGGAACAGCAATGCAGCAACAACAACAATAGTGAAAATTCCAACAATGTTCTAAAAGTCAAAAAAACAAACACAAAGAAAGAAATCGATCAAAAATAATTCAAAAAAATAAACTGACACCGAAATTAATCTAATGACTTAAAAATATAATTTTGAGATTTTTTTCGAGACGGTGAAAACAGTAAATAATTGCTTAAAAATAGAAAAATGATGAACTTTGGATTTTTAAAAATTTCCCCCAATACTACTTTGTAGTATGGGACAAATGACCATAGAATTATTTCCCTTCAGATACCCGGAGCAGATTTCGAAACAGACACAATTTCTCAAAAACCGACTTTTTTACGATTTGGACTCTAAAACGCGAGTTGGACGAAACTACGAGGAAACTAGGACCTATACGCTTAGACACTAAACCTATGACTCTAAAAACGATTAAAAGAAACAAGAATCCCCGACAATGGCGCCAATTTGATCTGTTGTCGCACGCGGATCAAAACGAGTAGTTTTTCAAAAATGTAGTTTAACGACAAATTGACTCAAATATCGTTCTCAAGGATTCTTGTTTAATTAATCTATCGATAGAACAAAAGGGGGGGGGGGTTGGTTGGTTTAGATTCGAAAAAGTGATTTTTAAAAGTGATTATAAAATAAGCTGACACGAACCAACCTACTGCATCATCTTCCGACTTATCATTGATTTTTATGAAATTCCAAATCCCTAACGGGTCTGCTCCTATTCGATTACAATTACCATTAACAAGCGTAAAGAAAATTATGCGAGTAATATTCCCAAATTCCGAATTAAGCAAACGGATTAAAAACTATTGCGAATTAAGCAGACGCAACTTGATCGTTCGTGATAAAATAAAAGCTATGTTAACACGAAATTGATTCGGGATCATCATTCATCAATCGAATTTAAGGATTTTATCCTATAGCAACAATTAGATTAAGCAAATAATTGGAATTATAAGAAGAATTCAAAGGAAACAAATTGAAATTAATAAAAACCTCAAAGCGGATTCTGAATTACAGCAGGTTGATTCAAAAGGGATTAGTTCTCCATAGTCATCTTGCTAGCTCTCAAAAAATCGTACATGAACAGAAAAAGTAACCCTGTTTTTGGCTGCCTAACCTAGGTAAAAACATCCAACCCCGTTTCACAACTCAACCGGGTCAAATGTACGATCCGGGCCCAATACAACTAACCCAAACAAAATATAAAAATAATGCAGCAGCTTCAACGAAATTTCTGGTCCTGCTACAGTTTGATTCAGCTCTCGACTTCTGAATAAAAGTTGTAGATCTTTTTCTTAGCTTTCCATCGACTAGTAGCACGTCTCAATCCGATACTCCTAGCTCAAGATATGATTTTTTTGCGAAAGCTGCTAATGCTGAAAATTAAATACGAAAATTAAATAAGTGCAAAAATAACATAAATTATGAAAACACATTAAAACATAAAAATAATCAAAGCAAACCGAAGAAATGTTTAAGTACAAACATGGAAGAACGTGCATCCAAAATGCATTGATCAGTGGTATCGCTCATCCTGTGGGTTAAAACCTTAATTTCTTGGTTCATGCCATTTGAGGACCTTTTGGTTTATGAACTTGGATTGGATAACTGGTACCTTGATCTTGGGATGGGCTGGAAACCTTAATGGTGGTATGCTTTGATTTGGACACCCTAACTTCCTGACACTTTCACGTACATGGTGAATCACCTATCTTGAGGCATTTGATCAAGCTTGATAATGCCTTGATCATCAGGGTTTGCCACGTATTTAGTTAATCAGGTGTCCATGTGGTTGTATACCTCATCTTATTCTTGGATCCGGGTCTATTCTTGATCAGACGCGTGGTTCTTGGTCATTTGTTTCTAGTGCATGATTTACCGGTCTTGTCATTGGGATTCATCAATCCTTTGCATATATATTCATCATTTTATCACCATGTAACAGTCTTTGTCCAAATAGATTTTTGATTTCAAATTGATTTTAATTACGAGTTAATTCAAAGAGTTCAAATTAATTTTGGTTCAAATTGATGTTTGAAAGCGCGAATTGGTTTTTTAAAGATTTTTTAATCAGTTTTAGAAATCATTTCATCATTCTATTTTGAATTAATTTTAGAAGTTCAACTTGATTTTAGAAATTCATTTCATATCAAATCGGTCCAAACTTGTTCACTTGCAATAAGGCTCATTCACCATCTTTTTTGTCATAGCAAAAACTCTTCACTTCCTTTTTTGTTAAAGCCCATTTACCTTTTTTTTGTTTATCCAATTTTCCATTTAATCAAAAAGTCCATTTTCTAAATCCATTATTCATTTTCTAAATCCATTATCCATTAAAAAAACATTACCCATTAAACCCATAATCCACATGACCCATATTCCAATATCCATAACCCATTATGTGAGTTCATTCAATCAAAATAATTATCCAACAAAAACAAATCCCATATCATTTCCATGTCCATTCTCTTTAAAAAATCAAATCTATAACATAAACCATTCATAAGCTAATGTGAAAAGAAGCAAAAGTTGCTGCCAAAACAGGCTACCGAAGGCAAGCTAAAACGCAGCAATCTATCGCACCAAAGCATACCAGCTGCAACAAAACGCAGCTCATAATGAACGCAGCCACAAGCTGAAACGTGAAACAGCACAATGATATGGCAATTGAGACGCTGTGCAACCAACGCCGGCAATGCAAAAACGCGAATCCGACTAGAAACGACAAACATCCCAAGGCCAATCCCAACAGAAAATCTGCAAAATCGACTACCAACAACGTTCCAAGCTGTGACATTGAAAAGGCAATTGAAATCTGCACAACAAAAGCCAACTCTAGCAGCACACTAAAACCACCTGCAAAAAATTGATTTTCACTAATTAATTCCCAAAATTAACAACCTCCAAACAACATTGCAACCATTTCATCCCAACAATAAATTCACTAAATTCCTTTTCATTTCATTTGGATTTGAGATTTAACTAACTTCCATAACTGAATGTAATAGAAATGCATTTTCACCTAACTAACTTTCTACTCTCTAACCAAAACTGCATTTCAAACTGAATTTCAGTTGAATTTGCATTACATTTCATAACGGAATTTGAGTCTATAAAGGATAGAACTTCATTCATTTTACGGACTTCACTTTTCCAGATTTTTCTTTTATTTTTCATTTGTTACTCCGCATTTCATTTAGCTCACTCGCCCTAAATTCCTCGCGTTCAACCTCCAATCCTCACTCGCCCTAAATTCCTCGCGTTCAACCTCCAATCCTCACTCTTCAATCACTCTCAGTCTGTTACAGAAGAAACAAGGAAGAAGAAGAAGAAGAAAATAACAGGAGATTTAGGGTGGAGGAAGAAGAAATTCTAACGGAAAAAGGAATTGGAGGATCTCACCGGAACAGGGTATGTCGCCGTCATCAACGGTGGACGGTCTTCATCGCACACGCGCCAACAACTTCATCCATCAGAACTTAATATTCCTCATCTAATCAAACTTCATATTCTTCGTCCAGCAAATCTTACAAAGAAAGCATTTGCGATTCAGAAAACGGAAGCGTGATTTCACCTTTTCACGATTCGACGGTGTTCGTCTGGCGCTTCTCATTCTTCTACTCGTCGTCACAAAGTCTTCATCGCACCACGGAGGCCAAAGCCGACTCGTCGCTTCAACCGTGAATCCATCCGATCTTCACTCGTCTTCGTCCTTCATCGTCACTCAGCGACGGCGCAAATTGGCGCGGTGAACAACATCGACGATTCACCATTACCTCCCCCGCGCAAGGTACGAATCTGGTACGTCTCCCAGCCCCAATCGCTATTATCTCGCGCACAAATTCGATTCGAATTAAAGTTTGATGATTGCGTTTCGATGTCGAAATCCCACGCGGATCCAATTACGTTCTTGTTTCTTTGTTGGGGATGAAATCGTTTTCTCGATTTTGGTTTGATCGATTGATTGTTGATGCGCGTCGATGATGAATGAAACGAAGAGTTCAGATGTGAAGTTCTGTGCCATGAAGGAGTCCTCGCGTGTGGACCTGAGAAGTTTTGAGCATGAAACTGTTAGATTAGGGGAAATGCTTGTTAGAATCCGGATATGGATGTGAGGGAATTGGGCTTTTGGCCCAAACGAACTCTTCTGTCCATTACCCCCATACATTGGTCCTGCACCTCCACAATTCCCTCTTAATTATTCATTTAATCATTTTAGGGTGATTAGGATTATTAGAACTTGATTAGTGATTAATTAGGGAATTTAATTTAATTAGAATTTAGATTTAGAATTTTGGATGATTAGGTTTTAGGGTATAATTAGTATTAGTTTAGATTTTTAGGAATATTAAACCTCGATTAGAAATTGTGATTAATTTTGGAATTTTTGAAATTAGATTAGAATTAACCAAATTAGAATAGTTAATTAGGACTTAACAGCATGACTAGGATTAATTAGAAGAATTAGGATTAGAGGTTACTTAGAACAATTAGAATTAATTTGAGGATTAGGAGTTAATTAGGTGATTAGGAATTTTTGTTAAAGATATTAGAAGTAAATAATTTTAGAAATTAGAATATATTTAGGATAAAGTCTTAATTAGATTTAAATAGAACTTTAGAAATTAGAATCCTTTAGAACTTAATTGAATTTAGAAAATAAAATAGTTTAGAATTTAGAATCTAGAATCAATTTCAATTAGAATTTCATAATTAGAATTTTAATTCAATATTTCATAGATGTCAAAATTGATTGTCTTACCCCTAGATGTAGAAATAGTCTAATTTTGGCATGTTCCCCTAGTTTTAGGACTTAGAAATTGATTCCAAATAACTTTAACCCTTTAGGTAGTTGTACAATCTCATTTAACTAACTTTTTTCCCACTGATTAAGTTGATCAAAGCACGCTTTGACCGACTAAATCCTTTGATTGTGCTTAATTTCCCAAGCTCAGTCAAGTGATCAAAAGATCCTTGATCACTTGATAAAGCAAGTCCTTATGATCAAGATGTTGGATACTGGGTCCCCAACTTCAAGCAAGATTCAAAGATCAAGATCAAGATCGAGAGTTCAAGCAATGCAAATCAGTACAAGACATGACTACTATTCAAGCATTACAAAGGTCAAGAATCAACACTTGTTAATCATGAGCCAAGTTGTGTGCCCTGAGTCTTAAGTAGTAGAGAAGGAATGAGACTGGAGAATTCTTACCCCCATTCTGAATATCTTTGGGTGCGGGACGAATGACCCGTTTGCTCATTGTATTCACCTCTATTCATAGGCTTTAGCACAACTTGATTCAAATTGATTAACAAGCCTCTTCGTTCTTCAAAGATAACCATTCACCATGGGAAGATGCAAGGAAATTCAAATTCAACACTCATTGATCATGATGAAAATTGCACGTCATGAGCCTTAAGTAGTAGAGAAGAAATGGGACTGGAGAGTTCCTACCCCCATTCTGAATATCTTTAGGGTATGGGACGAATGACTCAGTGCTCACTGTACTCGCCTCTATTCATAGACTTTAGTGCAATTTAAATTGAATAATTGATAAGTCTTTCTACACAGATTGAAGATCAGATTGAAGATCAGACTGAAGATCAGACTTCCGCCGTTCAAGGTTTCATTTATATCCTTTTGTTCTCCCAGTAAAACTAAAACCATTTTATGATTAAACTCAAAAACAATTAACCCTACGATTAGGATTGTACGAAACGAGCCTTAAGCAATGGAGAAGAAATGGGACTGGAGAATTCCTACCCCCATTCTGAATATCTATGGGTGCAGGATGAATGGCCTAGTTACTCACTGTATTCATCTTTATTCATAGAATTTAGTACGGTCCAAGTCATGACTCTAATTTCAGAATAAAATCAAACTCACCTCATCAAACCCAGTTTTGCCTTTGGGCTTCATTTTCAATTTGAGACCTTTTCAAAAAGAACATGTTACTTTCGTTCTATCGTGAACGACGCTTAAGCCTCCATGAGCGAGTGGGCAATGCCTAACTGCTAGAGTGTGATCCGAGTCATCCAATCTAGTGCAAACAGACACACGCTTAAAGCTCTCATGCTTGAGCATACAAGCCAGTCGATAGTAGAACGTGAACGTTGATATTGTCCACTAAAAATAACTAACGCATCCGTCCTAGTTTCACGAAATATGGAGCTTTGATTTCCTCATTGCACGAATGAGGATACGTAGGCACGATGGCCCATATCCTTGGCGAGCACAATTATCTATTCCTTTCATTTCCTCACAATTATTTATAACCTCCATTCTCACAATTATCCTTTTCTCACCTCTTTCACATTATCTATTAACCCCCGTTTCTCCTTTCGCGAGTAATCTTCAGATAATAACACCTATTCTAACAAAGAACATTCAAAACAGTTCCCATGAAGTACCATGGATGTTTGGGGTGCTAATATATTCCTCTTGCATAACTGACTTCCTTACCCATTTCTCTTTCCCCCGGGTTTTATCGATGTTTTCCCTTTCCTTCGGGAATAAATAAAATCCGATGGCGACTCTGTTGTATCTTTGAGCGTGCGATGCGCTTGGGTATAATTCGCGTAGCTTCAATGTTGTTTCGGGTCAGAGTCGGAACTGAGTTATGAATGTTTTTGGTATAAATAAGTTGGAGTTTTGAACTTCAGAAAAGTGTTTTTTCGTGTTAAATTATGGTATAAATGATTTGTACAAAAATGGGGTTTTAGGATGAATTTTAAGTGATTTTCATTTTGAAAAAGCTGCAGAAAAGTGCTTTTGCAACAGTGTGACCGGTTACCAGAAATGGAGTAACTAGTTACACTGCTTAAAACACGTTTCTGGGTAAAAATTAAGGGGTGTAACCGGTTACCGGTTTTTGGGTAACCCATTGCCTTGTGAAACAAAGGCTACGCAGGGGCTGAAAAAAGGGAGTGTAACCAGTTACCAGTTTTTGAGTAACTGGTTACCGTGTGTGTGTTGGTAGTATGAGTTACGCAACAGTGTGTAGTGTAACCGGTCATTGGTTTTATGGTAACCGGTTAGACTGGGAGCATTTTTGTAAAAACTTCACAATTTCATAACTTTAGTTTCGATTGTTGGATTCGAGTTTTGTTCGAAGCGTCGGAAAGCTAAGAGCATGTACTTTCATTTAAAATTGGTTTCAGTATCTGAAAATGAAAAAAATTATGTGTCATGGTGTTGAAATTCATTATAATGTTTATGTGGTGGTGTGACATAACCTTAAATGCATTGTTTTTGCTTGTTATGTTGTATGTTGATGTTGTTGAGCTATATAACATGTTTTTGATGCATGATGGCCAGTATTGGCGGTGTACATTGACTATGATGGTGGGTCATTGTGCATGATGTTATGGTTGCAGGTATAATATGTTGCCTACATTCATGTTGTTGGACAAATGGTCCATTGTTGGTGAGCCTCAAATCTTATTGTGTGGATTGGGTCGCTAGCTGATTTCGGAGGTGATGGAATCAGTAAGTCGTTATCGGAGGTGATGGTAAAGAATTGGTGGGTGTTATCCTAGGAGGTGAGGATCGAAGCGGTGAACATGAGTGTTCATGTATTGGTACCATATGCATTGAGTCGAGTTGTTGAGTCTCATTGCTTTCTACATTGGTTGCATTTGTATTATGTTTGATGGTTGATTATGTTGTTATTATGTCAGATGGTTGTTATGTTGTTATCTTGTATGGATAGTTGTTGTGTTGTTTTTTTGTATGGATAGTTATGATGTTGCAATCATGTGTGGATAGTTGTTGTGTGGATTATGTGGAATGGGTGATGTGCATGTGATAATTTGCTGCTTACTTACTGTCATGATTTCCTTTATATAATCATGATATGTGACCCCTTCTGTTTGAATGTTTTGTCTCCATGTGGGTAACGTGGAGATAATCCCCAGTAGGAACTCAGATATGAGTGGAAGATGAAGTCTTCCATTTTATTTTTATGTCGGCGTCTGCTCTGATGTGTAACATCGGAGAATTTGGAATGATGTGTCTTTCGTTATGTTTTAACATTTCCTATAATGACATGCTATGTTGATGTTGGATATGTTGAGTTAACTCTTTGTTATTGTTGTTCCTCTACTATTTAATAAAAGTTAACATTCAGACATGAAGTTATTACTACTATTTTTATAAATTTCAAGTGTTACATGTCTTTTCGATTGAGCATGTTGATTGTATGTTGTAATGTAGCATCCTAAATTGAAAGTTAAATTGTTTTACTCTGATAAATATTTTAAATTTACACGGGGAAAATTTAGGATGTTACAGAGTCGTCATTAACAAATTCATGGAATAAGAATCCACAGTGGCCAAAACATGACGACCCCTTACTTAACTTATGTTCCTTCTTGAGCTCGGGTATAGAGCTTGCTCTCAGAATAAAACCCCTGGATGTTAGGATAATAATAAAAAATATTAAAGAAAATGAAATAGATAAATAAAGTAATGGAAAAGAACAAAAAGATAAAAACTTAAATAAGAAATAGGAAAAAAAACCTAGAATCTAAAAGGTAAGCTTGACTCTCTTTAGGGGTCCCTAGCAAAGTCGACAACTATCGCGGTTGAAAAACTACAGAGTCTCCATCATCCTTTATTCGTTCCTAAGGAACAGGGAAATGATGATAGAACATAAAATATAATGGTGAGACCTATAATTCGGGAGTAAGTTAAGCAAGGGAAAGATGTTAGGCACCTCTCAGTTCCATTGTACTCAATGAGAGTCTTCTTTAGTTCTAGGGTTAAGCTTAAGAGATGTTTGTTTAGATTATTTATTCTTGCATATTTACTTATTTATTTATTTATAAGAAAATTACTTTATTATTTTTTTAAGAAAAGATTATTTAATAACAATAAGGACCAGAAAAGGTTTTTTTATAATTGTACTTGCTAGAGTGTTTAGACTCTATGCCTACGTATCTTTAAGCGATATGAAGGATCAGAGTACCGTAATTCGGCTAGAAAAATGAGTGTAGGTTGGTTGATTTTAGAGAGTAGTGTTATGTCGCATTTTAGTAGTTAAACAAATGTTTGTATGCTCGCGATGAAGGCTTAGACATTATTTGTGTTTGCGATAAATGAACCAGACTATCCTTTTATGAAAAAGTTTTGAATTGGATGCAAAAGGGCAAAAAAGAGATTTGATGAGGGGGGTTGATTTTAACTTATGAAAGAGTTTTTTTTGTTTTTTTTTTCTGTCTTTTGTTATTTTTTTATTTTTTATTTTTTATTAACATCCTAATAGAAAGAAAAGAGACGTTTTTTTTATATTTTTATTTAAATAATAAAAAACAACTAACCTACATTGATAAAAAGGGGGAAAATCTAATATAATAAAATTGATTGACTAAGATTAATTAATTATGATGAAATGTAATATTTTTTTATCTTTTTATAAACTTTATTTTTATTATCTTTTTGGGATTTGATATTTATTGTTTTTATGATTAAATATCATAATAAGAATAAAAGAAACATATTTTCTATTTTATTTTTATATATTAATAATATATGGGAACTAACCTAAATTGATTTAATAAAAATGAAAAAATATCTAACAAAATTGAATTAACTAACTATAACTAACTGATTATAATGAAGTTTAATCTTATTTTTTTGTATTTAAATGATTTTTGAAAGTATTTTTTATATTTTGATATTTTTATTATTAATGACTAAAAGGGATGTCATAATTTAAAATAAATTAATGAAATTAAACTAACCTAAAAAGTTTTAAAATTTGCTAATTAATTACCCTAATCTAAAATATAAAAAACTAAATAATCTAATTGATTTTTTTTTTGTTTTCTTGTTATTTTTTATTTTTAATAAAGTGACTTAAATGTCCATATGAAATAAAATATAAAACATGTTTTTTTTTGTTTTTTTTTGCAATTAATTAAACATTAGTGGAAAAAATGAAATAATCGAACTAATTTTTATGTTAATAATTAAAATAAACCATCCTAAATTAATTTAGATGAAAATAAAAATTTAATAATAAAACTAAATATAAAATTGTTATTTTTGTGTTTTAGAAGATTTTGTTTAGAGAGTTATTGATTTAAATTGAAACAGGTTTTTAAAAAAATTGATTTAAGATATTAGTTTTAAAATTTTGATTCAGGATATTTGTTCAAGAAAATTTTGATTTATAATGTTTTTTTTTTAAATTTGATTTGTGATATTAGTTTGAAAAAAATATTTGACTTATGATATAGGCTTAAAATTGATTTATGATTTTAGTAAAAAAGTTGATACGATTTCTAATTTGAATTGAATTAGAACATGATTATGTTTTTGAAATAGATTGTGATTTTGGTGTGAAACAAACTGTGATTCTTGATCTACAAAAAGATTATGGTATTTGATTTAAAATAAATTATGGTTCTTGATTTAAATTAAATTATTATTATAGTTTTATTTGAAACCGGCTACAACTTCGTACTAACACACGTCAAGACATACAATTAAACAACAAATCAATGCAAAAAGAATCCACAATAATAAATTTTTATATAAAAGAATAAACAGGGACGGAGAACCAACCTATAAGGAGGAGGATTTCCCTGGTTTCAGCAAAGGTAGAGTTTCTCCTTCTTTTTCTTTCTTTTCTCTTTCTTACTCGAATTCCTTCTGTTAAGAGTCCCACATCGGACAATATATGGTCTGAACATGTGTTTATAAATGGAGGCAGTCCTCACTCTACCAACCGGTTTTGTAGGGTTAAGTTAGGCCCAATCACACATTCTCAACATGGTATCAGAGTCTCGTTTAAGATCCGGTGGGCCACCTACTATGGTTTTCGCTATCGGGCCACCCACCATTTATTTCCACGCTCCAGATGTCCAATCCTGGGTGTGAGGGGGTGTGTTAAGAGTCCCACATCGGACAATATATGGTCTGAACATGTGTTTATAAATGGAGGCAGTCCTCACTCTACCAACCGGTTTTGTAGGGTTAAGTTAGGCCCAATCACACCTTCTAACTCCTCTTCTTATTTATTTTTTTGTTGGAGGGACGATTGAAGCTTATATTAGGGTTTTAGTGTTGTTGTTCTTCGATGTGAAGATCAACAATTTTAGGGATGGTGATTGTTGTAAATTATGGATGAAAAAAATCTAGAAAATTTGCACTATTTATAAATAAGAATAAGGTCAAAAAATTGAATGAAATTTGTCTATTTTTTATATGATTTCATTTGACCTGATTTTTTCTATTTCTTAAAGGTCAAGTCAATGAATCTGGGTGGATTCATGGCCTTTGTGAATAAATTGAATAAAAATTAATTTTGATAATAAAAAATAATGTGATAAATGTAATAATATAACGATTTTGATTTTTTTTATTTTATACTCATTTTTAAATATTTTTAGATTAAAATCTAAAAAATGAATATTATAATAATTATTAAAAATAAAATATTAAAAAATTAAAAATAAATAAATAAAAACAAAAAATACAATTTTAATTATAAAATAAAATATAAAAATGAGAAAAACTCTAAAAGTGAAAAAAAAAAAAGAATAAACTCTGAAAGTGGGGGAAGTGAGATTCTAATTCAGGACCTCTCCTTTGTAGCTCCTTACACATGCTCTTCTACCGATTGTGTCATTTCATTTATTTGAAATAAAGTGACACTAGAAAGCATATGAAGGGTGGGCAAAGTTGGGGTACGACACATCCCTTCAATTCATCCTTCAGTTGGATGCATTTATTCATGTTGTGGTTGTGAATTTTGTAGAAATGGTAATACTTAGATTTATCTATCCGAAAAGACTTTGTGTTTGGATATGGATTCCTAATCCCATCTTCTTTGAAATTTGTGTTCGCATATTCTTTCCGAGTTTTCTCCCGTGAAGAGTTCGGGGAATTATAAACATCAAATCTAGAGAGGTGTCCACACTCACTTTCTTCTTTAGGTCGTCAATCACATTTCTCTAATGGCCGAATGGATCCATTACTCCCCAATCCTCATTTGATGTTTATGGCTAATAGTTTTCATTTGCAAATAATGTAGGGTTACACTCTACTCAACAAGCCTTTCATGTTATGTGCCTCTTCTAGCCCTAGTTTCTCTCTGAACATATATTCCTGCCTCAAGCCCATACCAAAAATCCAACACTTCTTTTTTACTTGTTTGATCCCACTAAGCATGACCATGGTTATGGGTTGCCTCTTTCGGTCGGTGAAAGTTTTAGATATAGCGGTCTAGGAATCTATGCTCCCATCAAGAAGGGATTTGAAACAAGTCGTCACTGGTCCAATTAAAGTTAATGCAAAGAGTTTGCATTTTATAGCTACATGGGTATGGTAGCAGAGTAGATGGTTATCTACTTTCTTGACGTTCTCGTATGGATCCTCAGTCTCATCATAACTTTAGAGCTTCAGAGGTTTCTCTAGTAAGCTTGGAATCCTACTATCAATGATGCGATCGGGAAGAGGATTTATCTTTCGGTCCTTAACTAGAGCGGTTTGTTCATATCTTCCTCTCCTCCGAGGACATCAGGCTTCTTGAAAAGTATGACTACCTAATAGGCTAGCCCATATGGGTTGATCCGTAAAGCCTGAAATAGGGCTTGGGCCTGAAAATTATAGCCCATATTTTTCAAGGCTTATTTAGCCCGATCATAAAAAGCCCGCTACCCATTAGGGTTATCCGTATGGGCCTCGGGTAGCTCGTTAGATCCGCATAGCTACAAATATTAAAAAGTTATAGCAATACTTATGTTATCTCACTCCAAAACAACACATTAATTTTTCTCACGTTACTAAATTTTATCTCTATTCTATTCAATCTTTCTCTTTTAAATATTATACATTAAGATAATCAAATTAATATTCAATTTTTGTGTGTTTAAGTCATAGTTTTCTGATATTCTATTAGTTTATTTTATTTTAAATATTGGGTTATTATTATATATAATTTAGATATGTATTGTATTTAAAAACATATTATAGTATTTATAAAAAATAATATAATACTTAAAAATATATTATGCTTAAAATAGTATAATTTTTATTGTATTTAGAATAAATATTATAAAGTTTTTATTTTAATTTTTATATAAAAAATAATTTAATAAAAAGCCCATTTAGGGTTGGGTAGCCTGAAGCCCGTACAAGGCATGGCTTGGTTAGTAATTTTTGAGCCCATATTACAATGTGGCTTTTTTGGCTCAGTCCTAAAAATCCCGAGGCCCGTCAAGATCGTCTTGTTTATGGTCGGTAGCCCGTTTGATAACTCTAACTACCTCTTTCCCCTTTTTGATCAGAGGTATGGGTGATTTGTCCATGATTTCTTCTAGGCGCATTTCCACCCAGCTTAGTACCGGTTAATAGATGTCGACTTTATTCTTTCGCGAGTCCATATTTTGCATTGCAACCCAGCTTAGTATCGGTTCATATAAATTGTTCCTCGAATTTGCATGCTTCAAGCTCTCTTCAATCACGAATATTCATTTCGCTGAGGCCTGAGGGATCTCTTGATGCACCATGTTGTAAATCATGTTAAACCGATCATTGACTCCCGACACTCCAAGATTAGCTTGCAGTAGTTAAAAGTCGGGAATTGAAGGTAGTGGTGGAGGTTTAAATGAAGGCTCACCCTAGTTAAATTGTGGCATAAATTCGAGGAACATAAGAGACTAGAATACTCCCTAAATTTCCTTTGGTTGGACATTATCTTGATGTGAAGGAACTGATGGAGACACATTACTTGGACTTGATAATCTATTATTTGAGGAAGAGGTGGTGGATCTTTGGCCATTTCAGCAACAACGACAAGAACTTGTCGTTGAACAGCGAAGCGAGTAGCCTTGGTAGGCTCCATTGTTAATGAATTTGAAGGAGATATATTTGAGAGGAGGTTGAATTTGGAGAAAGCAATCAAAAATAGATATCTGTATTTTGAATGGAGGAGATCTGAACTCCTATCAGAGGAGATCTGATTGTGTAAATTTGTTGGAATCATATATCTATTCTCACATACAACACCAATGTTCCATAGAAAAACCCAAGTTGATCGATAATCAAGGAGATTGAGCTTGTTGTGATGGTCATGAGGTTCCAACTTGGTAGAGTGGGGGCTCACCTGCAAGGTTAGCACTCTAATACTCAAGTCAGTGTAAGAGTAAAAAGTGATGTGAGAATGATAACATATTAGAATACTTGAGAAATGACACACTTTTCTTCTTAAATAGGAGAAGAAGTTAGAACCTGAAAGTGGGAGGTGGGACGTGGATCAAAGTCAGTCGTCAAATTGATATTGACAGTCAACAAAGTTCTAGAGTGCTATGTTGCCTATTTAGAAAGGACAAAATTCATGAAGTTTTCACAAATCCTGAAGATGATGAATGAAAACAAATAAAATAGATAGATGGAAGCAAAATCTCATTCATTCATTGATCAAGTTAGTTACAAGAAGTGGTTACTTGGAAGCTTAAGATTTAACAATCTGTAACTAACTGTAACAAACTTTAACTTAGGTCGGATATGATATGGCAAGACCATACTAAGCTATGGTGTTCAGCTTCTGAATGCAGCTTCTAAATGCAACTTCTGAATGCAACTTTTGAAAGCATCGCCTTCTGAGAGCTTGTGTAACTTAGGAAAGCTTCGGCCTCTAAAAGCTTTAGCTTTTGAGAGCTTCAGCTTCAACACCATCCCTTAAGTTTATCATGATACAAATAAAGCATGCTAAGCTTGGAAATGAAGTAACTAAAGATTTTGGGTGGAAGTGGATTTGTAAAGAAGTCATCAAGTTGGTATTGGTATTTGACAAGTAGAAATTTTAATACTCATTGCTGTAACTTGCCTCTCATAAAATGACAATCTATCTCCAAAAGCTTTGTGTGCTCGTGAAAAAATAGGTTAGTTACAATATGGATTGAACTTTGGTTATCACAATATAGTACAAGTGGCTTACTACATTGGACTCCTAGATCCTATAACAAATAGAGTAGCCAATGATGTTCACAACTTGCAAAAGATAGTGTCAAATATTCAGCTTCAGAAAAACTATGAGAAATAGTTTACTGTTTCTCATCTCTTCAAGAAATCAAGGAAGAACCAGTGAAGAAACAATAGCCTGAAGTAGATCTCATAGTATCCAAACATCCAACCCAATCACCATCTGTAAATCTAATAAGCTGAAGATTTGAATCTCTTGTGAACAATAACCCTCTCCCAAATGAACCTTTTTAGTTCTCACAACTATGAAAGTTGTGTCATAAAGTGTAATGGTTGGTGATACAAGGTATTGACTCAGTTACCGTGTCACAAAAGCAATGTCAGGTCGAGTGGTTGTGAGATAGAAAAATTTCCCAACCAATATTCTATAATCGAGTATGTCTTTGAAAGGTGAACTTGAGTCTTAATGTAATTTGACATATGGATCAATATGAGTTGGCTTGGAACCAAGAAGGCTTGTTTCTTTTAACAAATCCAAACAATATTTTCTTTGGCATATACTAATTCCAACTTTAGAATGTCCTAGAAAATATTTCAGCTTTCCAACATCTTTGATTTTAAACTTAGTGTCAATTTGACCTTCACCCTGTTGATTTCATCCATAGAATTTCTAGGAAGGATGATATCATCCACATACACTAACAAGGAAGTGAAATGTGAATTTGTGTGAAGACTGAAAAGAGAATGGTCAGAATTTGATTGCTTGTAGCTTTGAGTAATAATAAAACGAGTTAGCTTCTCTTACAATTTCTTGTTAGCATGTCTTAATCCATACAAGGATTTTAGAAATTAGCACACTTGGTTTGATTTGGGACTAGTAACACCATGTAGAAATGACATGTATACATCCTCATATAATACCCATGTAGAAAGGCATTATTTACATTTAGCTGATGTGGATGCCATGAATTGATTAATGCTAATTCCAACAAGGTCATGATAGTAGTGATTTTACCACATGTGAAAATATGTCAAAGAAATTAAGCCCCTCAAATTGATTATAACCTTCAGCTACAAGTATTTCTTTGTATCTTTCTACGGAGCCATCAGATTTATGTTCACTTTGTAAACCCATTTTCTTCCAATAGGTTTGACATGTGGTGAAGGATTAAGAATAATCCAAGTTTTGTTATGCTTCAAAGCCTCTAGCTCAGAATTCATGGCTTTGACCTAACACTCGTGGTTTCTTGCCTCTGTATAACTATTTGGCTTAGGCGGCACCGTGATATACAAAGAAAAATGTTATTGTGCAATAGACAAATGATTTAATGAATGAAAGTTTTCAATAGGATATAATATACATGAAGAATGATGATAAATTGATTTCTTTGAAAGATTACATATGAAAGTAGAGAAATGGCTAGGCTTTTGAGTAGATTTCTCAAAATATGTGGCTCAGGAATGGTTTCAGGTTTAGGTTTGTCAATGTTGATGGTTTGAGGATTATCACTAGGGATAATGTCTTACTGAGGTGTATCATCATCAGGTATTAATGTATGGTCAGTAGGAACTGCGGCTTAGTGATCTATCGTAGTAGGAATTATGACATGGTCAATATGAACATTATGATCATGATGATATGTCCAATTGAAGAGTAGGCTTAGGTTAAAATAAGGAAGAACATGATTATGGTGTATAACATGTCTGGAGACAAAAATGGATTTGGTATTTAAGTCAAGAATTACAAAACCTTTGATATTTTGCTTGTATCCAAAGAAAACACCATTTCTAGCTCTACAATCCAGTTTGGTTCTATGGTTTTGGAAGTTGGTATCATAGTAGACGAATCCAAAAACTTTTAACTCAGTTTAATGAGTTTTAGTTCCAAATTTATGAAAGAAGGGTGATTTTTCTTGAAGAATGGTATGAGATTTAGGTAGGTAGCATGAATAATGGCATATGACCAAAAGTGTTTAAGTGACTTAGACTGAAAAAGGCAGGCTCTTCCTAAATTTAAAATATGTTTATGTTTTCTCTCAACTCTCCCATTTTGTTAGGGATTTTTAACACGACTAGTTTGATGTTTCAATGCCCCTTGAAGAATAAAATTCAGGCATGAGAAACTCATGACCATTATATGTTCTAACAATTTTAACTTTGCAGTTATATTGCTTTTCAATCATAAGCCAAGTAACTTCCAATTTTGTTTTACAAAGAATAACCCAAGTAAATTTGTTGTAATCATCAAGAGCAGTTATGAAATATTTTTGTCCATGTATAGATGGAATAGACAAAGGACCCCAAATGTCAAAATGGATCAACTCATAACATTGAATAACTTTATTTTCACTAAGTTGGAAAGGATTTTTTTGTGTGTTTTGCATAATGGCATATATCACAAACATAATTCTTGTCTATAGTTACAAAAGGCATGTGTTCATGTGAACTACTAAGTCTCATATTTGATGAATGGCCTAGTATGAAATGCCACAAAGTTGTCTAGGGAATAAAGGTAGATTGAGGTGGAACTTGGGATGTGGTGATGTTGGCTTTATGTGAGGCTCGTGTGACGGAAGGATAATATGATCCTTCAACTAAATTAGTCGAACCATTCATCCTCAAGCTCTTATTTTCCTTAATTTAGCTCTTTGGATTATTAAAATTTACTACACAATTAAGATCAAAACATAATCTTGGAACCGACGATAAATTTAGATTAAACTTAGGTACAAACAGAACATTGTGCACTATGAAACCTGGTGAGAAATAACAGTTCTAGAACATTTTGCCATTTCCATATTATCATTAGGTAGTCTAATGTTAACAGGTGTTATATGTTGATAAGAATTAAAAAAATTCATGGATGAACATATATAATCAATAGCACCATAGTCCATAATCCATGATCCACTATTAACATTATTCAAAGAATAACAAATTCTGGAGATACCTGATGTAATATGAGGATTAACATAAGAAGCCACTTTGCTAGAGGATGCACTTGAATTTCCAAGGGCGCTTGATGAATGCAACAAATTCACAAGCTGATCATATTGATCTTTGGTGAAAGTGTAAGAATCATTTCCTTTATAAATTTTTGAATCATCAAAATCATATTTATCATCAAGTGAATAATTATTAGCCACAACATTTCCTTTGCAAAAATGAGGAGGAAAGCCATGCTTCTTATAGTATGTATCAACTGTGTGACCATTTTTTCCGCAATGTGTGCACACTTTCTTATTTCCAAAGGATACAACTTGTATCACCATAGAAGTCAAGACTTTAATTTGTTGTTCAAGTTGTATGACTCATTTGATTTACAATTATAACAATCACACAAATAACTCATATCTAAAATAACAAAATGTATATGCAGCAATGTCCATTCTTATCTTAAATTGAATAAAAATTCTGGGCCAATTTTAATTTATATAAAACCATTTTAACATCTTCACCATATAAGATTCACTATTCACAAAAGTATTATTTTTCAAATGGACCTCCCACAAGGCTAAGAATAAAGAGTCAATAACAAAGTGAAAAGAAAAAGGTGCAGAACACACACACACACTTTTTATTGAAGTTGAAGTTCTCAAAAGCCGATGCTTTTAGAGAATGAAGTTTTCAGAAAGTACATTTATAAACTGCATATCATAGCTTAGTATAGTCTTGCCATATCATATTTCACCAAAGCTAAAGTTTGTTCTAGTTATTTAGAGGTTGTTAGATCATAAGCTTCTATATAACAACTTCTTGTAAATAACTTGACCAATGAATGAATGCTATTTTTCTTCCATCTATCTCTTTTCTTTATTTTCATTCATCTTCATCATGATTTATGAAAAATTCATGATGGTATCAGAGCTCTTTTGAGCTCTGATGCACATCGCTTTCTTCCAATAGTCCGCGGTGGTGTCAATATTAGAGCCAACATCATTGTTGGTGCTCTGATTCAAGATCTATTGCATGAAGCTGGCAACATGTACTATGTCCATTCTTTAGATGGACCTTCTTCTGTTTCGGTTAAACCTTTGTTAACAAATTCGAATTATCATGCATGGGAAAGATCCATGCGACGGGCGCTAGGAGGAACAAAATTGATTTTGTTGATGGTTCCATTCCAGTTCTAGAGGAACTTGATCCAAGGTTAAAAGCTTGGAATCATTGCAAGATGTCAGGAGACATGTAGATTATGAATTCAATTGAAGAATCCATGGCACAAAGTATCATTTTTCTTGAAAACGCCATTGATGTTTGGAATGAACTCAAGAAGCGCTTTTCATAAGATGATTACATTTGTATCTCTGAATTACAATGTGAAATCTTTGCTTTAAAGCAAGATTCACGACCACTTTCTGAATATTTTACAGCTTTGAAGGTTCTTTGGGAAGAACTTGAAGCTTACATTCCCAATCCCGTATGCTTGTGTCTGAATCATTGTGTATGCAACACAGACTTGGGTAATGCTAAGAAACAACATGAAGTTACACGCTCAATTTGATATCTTATCAACTTGAATGACTCATTTGATATGGTTCACTCTGAAGTCTTGTTGATGAATCATTTACCTAACATCAACAAGATTTTTTCTATGGTGATACAACTTGAACAACAGATTAAAGTCTTGACTTCTGATGGTGATACAACTTGAACAACAGATTAAAGTCTTGACTTCTTTTGTGAATAGTGAATGTTATATGACGAAGATGTTAAAATGGTTTTATATAAATCAAAACTGGCCCAAAATTTTTATTCAATTTAAGATAAGAATGGACATTGCTGCGTATACATTTTGTTATTTTAGATATGAGTTATTTGTGTGATCGTTATAATTGTAAATCAAAACAAGTTATTTGTTTATACGAGGAAAATATGATCTTTTTATGTAGATTTGTGAAAAACAACATAATAATTGTCATTAAACCGTACAAAAAAGTTTAACACAACATGAGACAAATCTAAAACGTGTTTGAGTTGAGGTTTGTGATTCATCATACACAATTCTATTTTAATGAAGATTATAATCAGTAAGACCAGTGAAATTGTTTTGCAAAGTCATCTCAAATCAAGAGGTACATAAAAAAAGTGTAAAGAATAATATTAGAAAAAGTAGACAAGAGGTACATCAAAGAAATCAGTAAGCTTCATTCTTCTTGAACAAGGCATATACATTACTATAGATAGCCACAACACTTGATGATACTGAAAGGACGATCATAAAGATCGATAGAGTTTTGTCTGATTTAGTTGATATGTTGTATTTATCCCTGTAATAAAAGAAGTTGATTAATGACGGTTGTATATTAACTTTATCAATTGAGCTATACTATCTTTACACTATTTTTTTCACACACAGTATATTATATCGTACTTGCTCAGTTCCTTTATAAGTATCATTTTATTTAAAAAAATTATTTATTTTTAATTGTCATTTGCGAAATTCAAGATAGTATTAATTGCATTTTTGTCAAAATTATCCCTAGATAAATTATTAGAGAGAGAAAAAGTAAAATGAATGTAATAAATAATTAAGAGTATTATAGATAAAAGAAAAATTATTGTTTGAAAAGTAACAATAATGATTAACTTTCTTGGTATACGTAAAAAAAAATAAAAAAATAACACTTAAAAAAAACGGATGAAATATAAATTAATCAAAGCAAATGCTATTGCACAAAAATTAAGACAAGATAAATTATTAAATAAATTGAATATATGCATTATATGTATAAATATATGTTGATAGTGTAAAAAATAGATGTTAACTTATTATTTCTCTTATTAATTATCAACCCGGTTATAAAAAACAACGCTTCACTTTAAGAATCTCACTCACATTATAATGATTAACTTTAAAATTCTTACATCTAATTAATTACTCCCCCCATTTCACAATAGGTATCTTTTTTTGAGATTTTCATATTTTTAAGATGATAGTTGATTGTGTTAATTTCAATGATAAAACGAGTGTCATTTACTAAAACAACCTTATTCATAATAGATAGTGGAGTAGTTATATGAATTAAAATATAATAAATAATGGTAAGTTAGTGGAAAAAAATAATAAATATCACATTGGTATTTTAAATGGAAAAATAATTTCAGACAAATAAAAATAGGAAATAGGACACCTATTATGAGATAGAGGGAGTACCAATTAGGGATGACAATTTGATCCATTCCCAATGGGCATCCGCAAATTTACCCACAATGGATAGGGTAAGAACCCGCAAAAATGAGTGTGGATATGGGCTCGGGTAATTATCTATAAAAATAAGCAGATATGAGTGCGGGTATGGGCACCTTGATATCCACCCCGCCCTATACCCGTACACTATATATTTATATATTTTTATTTTTATTTTTATTTTTTAGTTTATATTATTATATAAAAATATATGTCTATCAATTATAAAACGTATATCAATGTTAAACCATTACATATTTACTATAAGTTTTCGTTTATTTCAACAATAAATTGTTTGAAATTTTTTTAATGTTTTTAAAAACTTAAAATTATATGATATTTTATAATTGATCAATTTTTTTAAATAGAAATGCGGGTCACAGGTACGGGTATGGGTACTTACATACCCATAGGGCACGAGTACGGATGCTAACTTTGGCACTCAAGCGGGTATGAGTTTGAGCACGGGGATTTTTTCAAATCGCGGGTATGAGGATGGGTACTATAGTATCATGCCCAAACCCTGTCCATTGTCATCCCTAGTACCAATAAATTTAGTAGGGCAACATACGCATTAAGCCTCAAATGGAGGATACGGGAGATTTGGTGAAAGAGATTGTCTCTTTCTATTTCAATAATTTCTCAAGAAACTCTAAGATATAGGCTCCTATATATGAAATTCTTCAATAAGTTTGGTTGTGCTGAGGACGTGTTCGTCCATACCAAGCATGTCAATCATAGTTTTAGATAGGGTACAAGTGTTACGACGCTAATTACGGTAGTTGTAGTGTGAATTAACCATAATTTGTTATTTATCACAAAAATGGTGGATAACAATATTAACACTTCTTGATACTATATTGTCGCGACCGTTTTTGCACTAATCAATTATTTTTGAAAATCTTAGATAAGGATATTGTTGGGGAAAGGCGATGTAGATGTGTCATTTTCTAAGGGAGATTTGCAGAATTTTGGGAGCATGGTTTTAAATTATGGTCGTAGATGTTGCAATTGCGGTCATTGTTTTGATGTGAATTATGACCGTTGTAGTGTAAATTTTAAGCTTTGAAGGAGTCTTCCTTGCAAATTCAACATAAGGAATGTATAAATAAATCTAAAGCTCTACACCAACAAATATGAAAAAGAAATACTTTAGAGCTTTGAAGGAGTCTTCCTTTCAAATTCAACAAAGTCTTGCAAATTATGTGTATACATTGGGTATACAAGAAAATGTGGTTACCTGGTGGCGTTTGTCAATCATGATGTTTTTGATCAAGACGTTTATTTTCAACGAATATGGTCAAGGTGTTAATGATGTGGTCAAGGTGTTGATGATGTGTTCAAGGTGTTGGTGTTGATGGTATCATTCAATGGTTTTGATTATGGAACCTCTTAGAAAGTTGACGAGCTAAATTTTTAATGGATTTATCAGTAATGTACTTGGACCAACTCTCGTATAAAATTATTTGTAGAGAAGAAAAATCAATGGTGGTTTGTTGTTCCCTTGAAAGGGGGGTTTTCTCACGTTATCTGGAGGTTTTAAGGTAGTAGACTTAATAGAGGTTGAAAAAATTGGAAAACTATGATTGCATATATAGTAAGGGATTTATTGATTTCTTGTTCATCTCTTTATCAGGTAACTTATCCCTTTTACTTAAGCAATCATGCGGTCCATGTGCTTGTGCTCTTTTAACCCATTATTTTGATTATGCCAAAGGGAGGAAATATGTTTTCAAGGAGATTAATGTGTACTCTCTACTCATGTGAGATGGAGTTTAACCACTCCAAACCTTATCTCTTTTCTTTCTCTTTTACCACCCCATGGGAGATGCATTATTGTCATTAAAAAGAGGGAGAATATGGATCTATCTACTTGTAGGTGCACAAATAATATACTTGTTGTTGAACCCATAATTCTGATGTTATTAATTGTTTTGGTGTTTTGATGACGATAACTCCAATGACTATTGAATTCAGTGGTTATATCTTTCTAACTTTATAATGAAGGTGATTAAGTTAAAGATACCTCAAACTTCATCAAGTAAAAGATACAAGTTTTCATGTGCCTATATGATTGGTGTATCTAAGGAAGTTGAAGCTTCAGAGTTGGTAAAGAGACGAAGTATGAAAGCTCAATTGACAATGTCTAAAAGTAGGAGAGTAACTCTTAAGTTATTAAGGCAACTCACACACTCATTAAAACCTTTGAAAAGGCAATCTTCATTTGATAAAACCACCTAAAAATGTTTTACTATATTAGCTAATTGATTAGGGATATCTCTGATCATTTAGAAGCACTTTTTACAAAGAATATTTAATTATCCCTAGTGTTATAATCAATTGTTTTCACTATGTAACACCTATAAGTGCTCAGAGCAGTCTCTTAATGATTGGTAAAAATTAAAAATAAAAAAAACTCCCTTATGTGGCTTGAATTATTGACTATTCCCTAATGTTAATCAATTAGGCTACTAGATTATTCCATTAAAATGACCCATGGATTGTTTCTTTTTTGTGCCATATTTTGTCATATATAAAATAAACTGAAGTTGCATGTCTCTGATACATTAAGGGGGATACCTCTATGTGGTTTTTTTGCTTATACCTTCACCTTTACTTTAAATTTAGTTTCATATTTGAGTCTCCTCTTCAACTACACATCTTTTAGGGTTGAGTTTTGGGTTAGTATTTTAGCATGCATGATTCAAATTGTTTATGTTTGAGTATGAACATTATGCTCTAAGTCAATTAGTAGAGTTTTTGGAACAAGAACCATAATTGAGATTGATTCAAGTAATTAAAAAAGTAGAATATTACAACATATTTGAAAACTTGAAATTTTGAAAATTTCGATGTGTGATTCAAACCATACAATCCCTTGAGTCGAATAGGAAGAGAAAAATCAGGATTTTTTTGTAAGATTGTAAGTTGAATAATGACTTGCACTTGATTCAAATCATGCATTCTGTGAGTCGAAACACATTGCATACATGATTCGAATCACAAGTCCATATTTAGTCTCTGCCAACTTTGATTTGAATCATGACCAAACCGTGACTCGAATCATAGCGTGGTGAGTCGAATCATGCGTTATTCTTGACCCGAGTCACATAAAAATGAGTCTCTCTTTAAGTGTAGATATTTTTTGACATTACTATGGAAATTCAATCAAATCGCCAAATGTTCTTGACTCGAATCAAACATGATTTTTCATCATTTTTTGTGCTTCATCTCCAACACCTATAAATCATTTTTTACTCTCAAACCTTTCATAATGTTAGAAAACACATTCTTTCAGTGATGATTTGAAAACTCACAAACCACTTATTCTTTCATTTTCAAAAGAGTTTTGAACCTTTCTTGAACACTTGCAAGTGATTTCTTTCATCTTCTATCTCATTATTTTTCCATTGTTGCATGGATACAAATCTTATCTTTAAATATTTGTGATTGATTGAGGATATTTGTTTTGGATTTAACGTTTCTTTGAAGAAGTTTTTAAGATTTCAAAGGCATGAAAGAATGTGTGGAATGTGTGGTAATATGATTGGTTTTGACAATTCAAGTGAAAAAGAAGGAGGTTTTTCTCTTCAGGTTGACCATAATAATGATGTGTGAAAGCCAATAGGCAAGGTAGGATTTCTTCTCAATCTTCGGATAGACCAACATCAAGATACCAGCAGAATTGTGTGTAGATTTCCGATGATCGGGGCTTAGGAGCTCGTTATTTGTGGCAAGAATATTGAAGAAGCGGTCTTGAGTAAATATTATGCATAAAGATCAGCTTCCGGAGTTGTGTACAAGTAAAGATATAGAAAAGAAGAAGTTTAATTTTCAGTATATATTTATGGACTAATGATTGTAAGTATCTTGTAATATTTCTCCAAATCACAGTGGAAGACCAACGTATTTTCAATGGGCAACCACTGGAAAATGGATTAAGCACAAAGCAATGACAAACATGCCAAACCACTATAACTTGGGAGGTCAATTCACCACCTTTAGACCGTTCATAGTCCATATTCTCACCCAAGAGATACTTCTTCTCATTTGAAAACACACAAGAATTTGAATTTCTTTTATCCCATTCTATTACTAAAAGTTCCCTTAGTGACTTGTGAGTGGAAACTACTTATGAGGAAGTTTGTATTAGTGTCGTTCCCTAGTTTTATTATTTCAATAGTGTGATTCTCTTGAAGTTTATTGTTTGGTTCTAGAGATAAACTAGTGAAATTCTGTGTTTGATTCTAGAACTAAGCTTGGTAAAAGTTCTATTTGGTTATTGATATTAGCTGGTAAAATCTCTACTAGGTTCGTTAGCTTAGCCTATAGAAAAGTTCTTGTTAGGTTGGGGGGATAAGTCACTGTGAAAAATCGTGATTTTTTTATAACAAAGGTTCATGGGCCTAACCTGAAAACCTTAAGTAGTTATTGAAATTATGAAGAAGATATCGTGGGGAGAGGACTAGGCCAAGATTCAACTGAACCGTATAAATCTCGGTGCCATCTCTTAAACACTATCTCTTTATATTCTTTCTTTTTTAAGTTTTATTTATTTCCGTTGTTTTCTCTGTGTTATCTGAATACTTACATAAACTACTATTTTAAGTAAAAAAATTTTTAAATTAATCATGAATTTTAAATACCACAATCAACATCCACTCTTGTCCATGAATTCACTTGTTCAATAGAGTTGTGCCTTAGGTGAGAAGAGGTGTTTATGGGTTGATCTTGTGCATAAGTGATGACTCACTTTTAGTGAGTAATTTCATACCTTAGTTATTTCGTATTATTAGTTTTATTGCCTTTAAGTTGTCACTCTCAATTCATTTTAGTTGTTTTATAGAAATTTTCTTGGAGCACAATAGGTGCTCCCTTTTGTTAGTTTGATATGTTTGTTTCTTGATTTTAAAGTTAGCTATATCGGGCTAAGGCAAGACAGAAGTGAACAACACCTGAGAGTGCATGCTGAAGTAGGAAGATGAACTTTGCCAAAGAAATTAAATGGAAAAAAGCAGTTAAGTTCCTAGGGAGAGCTTGGAAGGAATGACGGCATAGAGGGAAGAATTTTTGTGCAATGAATAAAATTCATTTGAAATAATTGGATAAGACCAATAGGCGCTAGAAAACAAAAAAGGTATAATAGTACAACCACTACTCGGCGCGCCCTGCAGAAAGGACAACGTTGCTTGCGTCCGGCTGTGGCAGTCTACCTGAAGACACTTTGTCTCCCTTAAATGTTCCATGTACTTGATTCCTTGATTTCTAAGTAGATGAAAAGATATGATGGCGCCGATTGACATATTGGGCTTGATGTGATTTCCATTTTTTGGCCCATGATCCAAAACATCACAAGAAACCCTAATGAAGGCTTATAAATAGACAATGTTGTTGATATAAAAGATGTTCACCATTCCAAGAGTAGATGATAGGATATAATAGTGTAAGTTCAATGGAGAAAAAAAAGATTTCTTTTTCTCACCATTTCCTATACCAGCTGCTAAGCTGTGGCGCTACTCGAGTCACCCCTTGTTTAATATTCCTCTCAGGGAATCTTCAAGTCACTCTGAGGTTTACATTTCTTTTTCAATATTTCTTTAAGAATGCATCTTATCAGAACCATGCATGTAGTTTGTACTCAACTTATTATGAGCTAAACTTTTTATATGTTGAGCAATGGGAAGTTAATGTTATAATGTTTTTATGTTAAGTGAAGTGTTGTTTAGTGCCTTATTTTATTATGTGTTAACTTGCTTATAAATCTGATTCTTGGAATGGTCAACTTAGAAAACGATTACATCTTGTTATTGTGAAAGATCCAACAACAAGTGGATTTCATAATAAAAATAGTTGAAGAGAGTAAGATATAAATATTCACTTGATTAGCCCACTTAGAAATAAGGAACTACAAATATAAAGGATTTTAGAATATAATGAACGCATTTTAAGGTTATATGTGTAACTTAAAGATTTGTTCCCTTTCCCGAGTAATGCATGTTTTAATGTTGTAGAAACACACCTCTAAATCACTATGACCTTTCTTGGCAAGACAAAGCACATCATGAATACATTGCCACATTATTAACATTAATGGACCTGAGCTCAACATGCACTCTCTAATATCATTTCACTCGTACTTTACACTCTTTAGATATAGTTTAGAAAGGAATTATTAAACTTGTGACATTCATCTATTATTTTGATCCTCGCTCATGCTTAAAATCAGAAGATAATTTTTTGCAAAATCAATCTAAGTAATATTGACTCTCTATGGGTACGATATCCTTACTTTTATCACTAGCTACTTTTAAACATACATGTATACTTGCATGTGGCACACTTACAAGCAACAATAAGAGTTCAAACATAAGGGATAAGTTTGGTGTGTTATGGATGATTTCAATTCCAACTGCACCAGAGTTGAGAGTTTCTGAGCTTTAGGAGTTTCAGGTGTGGGGAGGGAATATATATATATATATATATATATATATATATATATATATATA
This sequence comes from Lathyrus oleraceus, assembly GCF_024323335.1. NCBI lineage: Eukaryota > Viridiplantae > Streptophyta > Magnoliopsida > Fabales > Fabaceae > Lathyrus > Lathyrus oleraceus. The sequence continues at coordinate 117,108,122 of NC_066579.1, forward strand.
TATATATATATATATATATAATATATATATATATATATATATATATATATATATATATATATATATATATATATATATATATATATATATATATATATAATATATATATATATATATATGCTCTAATGGAGGTGTTGGATCTCCTTCGGTATGGTAGAAATTTTAATTGGTTCCAACCAAATGGAAGAGAGGCCACTAGATTGGATATAAAATCGTTGACTCGGAATGTATATGTGGTCTTTGGGGTGTGATGTCATAGTGAGGTCTTATAAGGGATGCCTTTGATCATTTACCCATTATCCTTTATTATTCTAATAAGTTGTGGTGTCTAACCTTTCATATTTCATAATAATTTGCTTGAAAATTCTTCATTGACTAAGTTTCTTCAGTTGAGATGGAAATAAATTCTATGGGTTGAAAATCTTTTGTTTTTATAAAGAAAGTAAAGTCTCTGAAGTGAGTTATGAAAGTTTGAAATAGAGAAGTGTATGGAAATATCGACATTTATTTGGAAGAGTAAAGATATAAAATTAATGCTTGGGACCTTAAAGTCGGTCACAGGGTTCTCCTTTAGGAATAGATTTCTGTTAAGTCCAGAGCCACTTCATATTTGTGTTGCTTACTCATGATTATGATTTCTCTCTTGTTCTAAAGATCTAGGAGTAGATGGTTTAGGAAGGTAATGTTAATAATTTATTTTTCCATGCTTGTGTGAAAATATGAATAAGAGGAATGATATTTTGGCCCTTAAAGTAGGAGAGGGTTAGGTTGAAAGAGTGAGTGAGATTTGGATGGAAGTATCTAAGTATTTTACTGTGCACCTTTAGGAACCTAGCTTGGATAGGCCTTTTTCTGGATGGTGTGCCTTTTAGATTTATCTCATGTTGACTCTAAGATGTTGACCTCTCCCTTTCTCCAATTAGATATTGATACGAGGGTTTCTCTTTATAATGGAAATAAAAGTCATAGCCTTGATGGTTTTAATTTGTCTTTCTTAGAAGATTTTGACACCTTTTAAAGGAGGATATGAGGATATTGTTTGATCAATTCCATTCTTAGGAAACTCTCACCAGAGATTTTCATCTTATTTTGTGACCGTCGAATGTTGATTATCCCTATTTGTTAGGTGATTTTAGACCTATTTTTCTAGCGGGCTCGTTGTATAAACTTGTAGCCAAAGTTATGGTGTCCATATTTGTTAAGTTAATGGATATACTCATCTTCTCTAATCAAACTAGTTTTCTTAAGGGGAGATCCTTGTTTGATTGGGGTGGTAGTAGTTAGTGAGTTAGTTGATTTAGCTAATAAAACTTGGAAATTTGTCTTATTTCTAAGGTGGATTTTAAAAAGGCTTATGATTATGTGAGTTGTAATTTCTTGGATTATATGCTTTATAGATTTGGGTTTAATGAGAAATAACGTGCTTGGATGCATGCTTGTGTTTTTTTATGGTAATCTATCAACTTTAGTTAATGGGTGTACAACAAAATAAATTTGTATTAAGAGATGGTTAAATAAAGGTGACCCCGTATATCATTTTGTTTCCTTACTTGTGGTTGAAAGTTTTAGTGGGATGTTTTCTGGGGTCATTGAGTTGGAGCTTTTTTCGGGGTTCAGAGTCAGGGCTTTCAATTTGGTTGTCTCCCATCATCAGTATGTTGATGATACCTTTATTTTGGGTGAAGCATCGATAGAGAATATTTATCTTATTGAAGCTATTATTCGTGATCTTTAGTTAACTTTGGGTCCACGGGTTAATTTTTATAAGAGGTCCCTTATAATAAGGTAAACGTGGATCCTGATTTATTGGATTTGGAAGGGAAATTACTCCAATGCATAGTGGATAATCTCCCATTCCAATATCTTGTCCTTCTAGTGGATGCAAGTCCATGTTTGGAGTTTGTTTGAGAGCCTCAAATTAGCCTTATTCTAGAAGGTTGGATAGCTTGCATCGTATGTATGTTAGTTTGGGTGAGGGAGTTATTCTGTTTAATTCAATTCTTATTTCTATTCTAATTGTTTACTTATTTTTTTATGGAGATGCTTTAAAGGTGTGGAAGACTATTGCATAATCCAAAGAAGGTTTTTTTAGGGTTGAAAGATACTGTTAAATTTCCTTGGGTGTGTTGGGACGTTGTTTGAAACCCAAAGTGCCTTGATGGATTAGGCATTCAGGACCTTCTCTTAGTGAGTTTAGATTTGTTGGGTAAGTGACATTGGAAATTATCATCTCATGCTACTAGGTTGTTGAGGGAGATCCTAGTTTCTAGATATGGTGAGCTTAATATTTCTCCTATGAGGGGTGGTAGGTACCTCATTTTTCGTCTATTGTCAGCTTGGTGTAGGGTTGACTTATGGTATTTGGGTGTGTGTGTGTGGGGGGGGGGGGGGGGGGGGGGGGGTTATAGGTATAGTTCTTATTTACTGTTACTTGTGATATTGTTTTTCCTCTAACGTATATGATATTTAGGTGTCTGGATTGGTCTTTTGCTATCACTTAGGACATTTTGTATCTGTTTGGATCTTTTTGTATTTTATAAGGGCCAACTAAGTTTAGAGGAGGTCTTATTATGATTTGGCATGTTGTGGTTTGGGTTATTTGGAAATCTTGGACAATTTGTTTTTTTAGATAAAAATGTTTGCATGGAGGAGTTGGAGCTATTCAAAACCTTATTTTCTCTTGTTGTTATTTCTGCTTTAGCTCCTTATGTTCCTTGGTTCTGGGATCTATCCTTGGTTTCCTCTGCGAGTAACTTTTGTTAGTTGTGTTTTTCCTTTGGCCGTTTTAGGAATAATTCAACTCTTTATAGACTTGTATTAGCTGTCCAATGTTATATTGTCAAGTGTCTTGTAGATTTTACATATTTAAGTTTGTTTTGATATTGTTGTAAACACATGATATTATTTTGAGAAATATAATACATCGCATTTCACTCATCTCTTCTTAATAATCATCATTGTATTCATCACCATTATTGTGTTAATACTCTAACAATTGGTATCCAGAGCTCGATTCGATTACAGCCTTGCAATACACGCACAATGGTGCGAACCGGTGCAACATTCACAACAAATCTCCTGTTCTCACTAGAAAGAGTTAGGATCGATGAAGAGTGCAGATGAAGGAGATAATGGGGTACTAAGAAGTCACAAAAATTGTAGAAGGTGGCTACCCAACAATCCTTGCAAATCCCACAGACGCACAGAAGGTTCTTTAAAGAGAGAACAAAAAGAAGGATTGCAAAGTAACATTCTTGATTCATCACTGTGTTAATGAAGCACACTTTGAGAAGATTGCAGGAGCTGCAACTTCGTGGGAAGCATGAAAGATCTTAAAAAAGTGCAACGATGGCATATAGAAGTTAAAGAAGGTGCGATTACAGACATTGAGGCGTCAATATGAGTTGATGAAAATGATGGAAAATGAGAAGATAATTGATTTCTTCAATCGAATTATCACCATAGGAAATCTATGAAGAATTGTGGTGAGAAATTTTAGATAAAGCGACTGTTGGAAAGATTCTACAAACCCTAACCCCTAAATTTGATCACATCATGGTGTCCATAGAAGAATCCAAGAAGATAGAAGAAATGAAGGTCGAAGAACTACAAGGTTCTCTCGAAGCACACGAGCAAAGAATCCTTGAGAGGAGTACAAAGAAGTTTAGTGATTCTCAAGTTTTGCAAGCATACATTCCAAGAAAAGGCGGATTCATTTCTAAATCAGGGTCGAGAGGTAGGGTTCGTGAAAGAGATTCCAGAAGCACGTATGGGAGAAATTCTTAGAACCAAGAACAAGAAAAGATTGACCAAGTCCACTCGGGAAGTTCAAATCGAAGAGGAGGATCAACAAATTGGCGAGGGGAAAGAAAATAATTGATAGAAAGAGACTCAAATGATTCAACTGCAATCACATCAAAAAAAAAATCATCAAAATGTGCAACCTCATCAAGTAAGCAATAACACCAAGCTTATATAGCCAAATAAGGAGATGAAACAGGTTTTAAAGAACAACTGTTAATGTTGATGATGATCACCAATCCAGATTTGCAGAATAATGAAGTGTGGTACATAGACTCAGGGTGCTCCAATCACATGACTGGGCATCAGAAATGGCTTATCAACTTTGTCCCAGAGAAGAAAAGCATGGTGATGTTTGTAGACAATAGGGCTGCTCAAGTTGAAGGAAATGGTAATGTCATTGTAAAAAGAGAAGATGGAAGGAAAACTGTGATCACAAATGTTTTATATGTCCATAGTATGACTACTAACCTGATAAGCCTAGGTCAGTTGTTGGAGAAAGGTTTTTCATCTAATTCTGGAAAAGGTTTCCTAAATATTCATGATAAAGCTGGAAAGTTGGTGATAAAAGCACCCATGACCAAGAATAGAACCTCCAGTCCTGAATGATGATTCATGGTTGTAACACCTTAGATTAGGTCATTTGAATTTTAGGGAGATTAAGAAATTATTGTCAAATGGAATGGTAATTAGCAAACAATCTAGAAATCCATTCAGCAGTCACACCAACTCTAAAGCTACTGAACTGTTAAATGTAGTCTACTTTAATGTTTGTGGTCCATTTGATACACCGCCACTTGGAGGGAACATGTATTTTGTATCCTTTGTTAATGACTTGAGTAGGAAGATATGGATATACCTAATCAAGACCAAGAGTAACGTGTACAAGACATTCAAAGAATTCAACTCTCTTGTGGAGAAGCAGCCAGGAAAACAAATCAAAATCCTAAGAACAGATGGTGGTGGGGAGTTTACATTATGAGAATTTTATGATTTTTGCAGGGAATAAGGCATACTATATGAAGTAATTGTGCCCTACACACCACAACATAATGGCACTGCAGAAAGAAGAAACATAACCATTCTAAACATGGTTAGAAGTATGTTCAAAGAGAAAAGTCTCGCTCACAGCTTCTGGGGTGAAGCTGCCATGACTGCAGTACATATGTTGAATAAATGCACAACCAAAAAGGCTTGGCTCAATGGTCTATGAAGAGGTATGGTCAAGAAACAAACCATCAGTTAAGAATTTTAATATTTTTGGGTCCCTATTCTACAAATATATACCTGATCAAAGAAGAAAGAAATTGGATGATAAAAGTGAGAAAATGATCTTTGTAGGGTACAACTCAACTGGCTCATACAAGTTATATAATCCAAAAAAACAACAAGTCACATTAAACAGGGATGTATATTTTGATGAAGCGGGTTCATGGGAAAAGTCTAAACCAAAAGACAAGATAAGCTCCAACATTCAGCTTGAATGGGAAGATGCTGACTCAAGTGAAGAAATACAACATGAAGAAGAAGACAATGAAGAACAAAGAGATGCAGGAAGACTGTCGCACCTCAAAAAATGAGAACACGACCTAGCGAAGCGCAATCGCACGCTCGTATGATGGACTGAACAAAGTCGCCACCGAACTTTATTTATTCATAAAAAGGAAAGGGGAAATATTGATAAAACCCAAGAAAGAACGACAATGATTATGGTCTTCGCAACCAATATCAGGGTTCGGGAGTCGATTACGCAAGGGGAATGTATTAGCACCCCTCACGTCCGTTGTACTCAACGGGAACCATTAGGTTAATTGTGCGCGTTAGTGTTAGCTTGAAATGTTAGGCTTCTCAAGATATTAGGTGGGAAAGAATAATATGATCAAAAGAAAGGAGGAGATGTTTTTTTGGATTTTTTGCAACGAAGGGGACTAAACCTAAGTTTTTTATTAATGGGCCTGACAAGATTTACAAATCCTACTCCTACGTATCTCCGGGTGCAATAGAGAACTCACGGCTTACGTAGTTCTGGGTAGAAAATATTTTTCTATTGGTCGATTTTAGTGAAAATTATATTGTATTAACCGAAGAAAACATTGTTTTATCCAAAACAGATGAGGAGCGGACGTATACCACACATCGAATGGATTTACAAATCAACATTCGAAAAAACGTCACTTATCTCAACTCAACAATTGTGGCCGAAGCATTGCTTTGCATCATCTTAAGACAAGATGTCTTTCGTTTATGAAAAGGGTTTTTTAATTAATCGCACGGCGGCGAAAAAGAGTTTGATTGGTTGGATGTATTTTTGGGCTTGAAAGATGAGTACTTATGACTTGCAAGCTCTTACAACTTGTGTCTAATACTCGGGACTACGTCTGGACCTTTCACCCAGGTAATCTTTTTCTTTCAATTTTATTGAGAAAAGACGTTTGAATATTTACAAATGTTTTGGAGGGAAGACGAACACTTATGGCTTACAAGCTCTTACGACTTGAGCCTAGCATTCGGGATTAAGACTGGATATTCCATCCAGGGTAATCTTTTTCTTTGGATTTTATTAAGAAAATGGTTTAAATATTGGAGCTTTTTGGGGAGAAGACGAATACATAGGGCTTACAAGCTCTTACAACTTGGGCCTAATATTCGAGATTACGACTGGATATTCCATCCAGGTAATCTTTTTCTTCATACTTTAATTAAGAAAATGGTTTGAAATTAAATTAATGTACAAATGTTTGAAATTATTGAAAGTTAAGTTGATATTTCTTAAGAGCTCATTGTAAGAAGGCCCAAGAGTAAGCCATGTGACCGGAAACCAACCGAAATTAAAAGCAATTGAATTTAGCTCTAAGCTAACTTAGAGTGGATTCATATAAAAATCACTCTATAAGAAGCCGAACACCTAAATCTATGCATCTAAGCGATTTCAAAATGTTAAATTCAATTTTAACTCCGAGATCACAACGCAATAAAATCGATATAACAAATACTCAAATAAAATCTTTTCTAAAAAAATAAGCAAACAATTAATTAATTAACTAAAGAAACTAAAAAATTGATCAATAATCAATTAATTATCAATCTTAAAACTAGTCAAAAGTAAAAAATTATAACTAAGAAGAGGATGTAAACAAAACTAGACCCAATAGAACATATATACTGATCTTAATTTATTAATAATAACAATAATAATAATGATAATAATAGATAAATACAGTAATTATAACTAAAAATAAACAAAGTAAATAAAATATGAAAATGTGATAGCCAAAATGAGGCAGCCTCTTTTCAAATTTTCAAGGCCAACGAATCTCCCTTGGACACATGGCAAAGATTAACTAAAAAAAATAGTGGAAAAACAAAATCATACAAAAATGAAAGAAAAATAAATAAACTCAGTAGCATAAAAAAGCTTCTTTCTCTTTTTTTTTCAAAATGCTACTCATTGTGAGAATCATAGAATGAAAATGGAATATATATATTTTTTGTAGTTCATTTTTCATGGGCAAAAGAAAGAAAAAAAAGGTTAGGAAAGAGAGATTCAAGTGAGTTTTTAATGGTTGCTTTTGGGGTGAAGATATGAAAATAATGCAGTTTTTTTTTCTTTGAAATCTTATGTGAGGTTTATGGTGCTTGATTGGTAGATGAAGGAGTTAGTTGGATATGTGGGAGGAGAAATAGTATAAAATAAAAGGAGAGAATTATATGAAAATGTGTAGTTACTACATTGAAAGAGAGGTGATATTTGTTGAAGGAATAATTTTTTAATGGAATGGTTATGTGTGGTGAGAAAGAAAATGAGAGATGTTGTTTTTGTGAGTGTATGAACGTGAAGTATGTTCACGTGAAAAGCATAACAACTCTCTGCCTTGTATGCACCGCCATAGTTTAACAAATGAGGGAGAAATCTTATTGCGTAGTTGGTATGAGCTGTTTTAAAATTGAGAGAGACAAGTGGATCTTATGGAGGCGCTGTTTTGAGTGTGTGCCCCGTCTTTCAATGCCAAGTGATGGTTATATAGTGGACATAGAGTTACCAACTTATTTAATACGTGCCCCTTTAGATATTTTTATAGTACAAAATGAATGTGAAATATTTAAAATAAATAAAATGAAATAAAATAAAATAAACAAAATAAAAACTAAATGAAATCATAATTAATTCTATTTTAATATTCATAACATTTTGATGAAAAAATAAAAATAAATTAACTCAAAAATGAATAAAAGTCGGGAGTAAAAATGCTCAAAAAATTAAAATGAATGCACCAAAATGATCAATGCGAAATAAATTTATTGAAAAAATACAGTGTTTCTTTTAATTTTGAAATAAATTTTGACCGGTTAAATAGACTCGAGCTGATCAAAAAGTGGCCGAAAAAATTAGCTGAAAAATAAATCGAGCATACCAGATTAAACTACGTGAAACGTAGATTAATAAAACTGATGTCTGGAAACTTGATTTTAAAATATTTCGTCCACTGATTTGACGCACATCCGTCGATTACTTCAACCGGTTTGCCTGTAGATCCGAAAAATTTATTTCGACTGATAATCTAGGCACTATACAGTATGAAATGCATGTTATGATATGTAAAGATGCAACGGTTATGACGAATGTGTTAAATTGATGATTTAGGGTCAAAATTGGGGTGTGACAAAGATCTACAAGCGAAAGACAATATCCATTAAGGTTCATAGATTATCAATTATATTCTGTTGGCAATATTTCAGAAGAAGGTAACTTGGTGCAACATATGACTCTTATGTCAGACACAAAACCTATCTTATTTGAGGAAGCAATCTCAAAAGAAGTATGGAGATTAGAAATGGAAGATGAGCTAAAAAGTATTGGCAAGAATGATACTTGGGATTTGGTAAGTCAACCTCAAGATAAAAGGGCTATTGTTGTCAAATGGGTGTTTAAGACCAAGCTCAAGCCTGATGGATGCATAGCCAAGCACAAGGCCGGACTTGTGGCAAATGGATTCATGCAACAAGAAGGATTGGATTATGATGAGGTGTTTGTTCCAGTAGCAAGAATGGAGACCGTGAGACTGATTGTTTCAATAGCTATCTGGAAAAACTGGAGGTTATAGCAGCTAGATGTCAAGTCAGTCTTCCTAAATGGGCCACTTGATAAATAAGTATTTGTGCTGCAACCTTCTGGTTTCAAATGTAAAGGTGAAAAAAATGTTCTAAGGTTGAAGAAAGCCCTTTATGGCCTAAAACAAGCACCTATGGCATGGAATAAAAGAGTAGATTCATTCCTCAACAATCTTGGCTTTCATAAATGTTTAGTGGAACATGGTGTGTATGTTCAGACTATGGATGAATATGGGTTGTTAATGCTATGTCTGTATATTGATGATTTTTTCAACACTGGTAGCAGTCCAGGTGCCATAGAATTGTTCAAAAGGAAGTTGAAAAGTGAGTTTGAAATGACTGATTTGGGTGCATTATCTTACTTTATGGGATTTGAGTTTGTGTACTCAGAAAAATGGCATTTTTATGCATCAAAAGAAGTACATGCTAGAAGTCTTTTAGAAATTCAAGATGTTGGGATGCAAGTCAGTAGAAACACCAATTGAATTGAACGTGAAGCTAACAAAGAGTGAAGATGGGCATGTTGATGACACATTGTTTGGAGAGAAGGTTGGAAATCTAAGATACATATATGCTATATTAGACCTGAAATAACCTTCAGGGTGGATTTGGTTAGCAGATTAATGAGTGATCCTAGACACTCACACATGATGATAGCGAAGAGAATCATGATATCCTATTTCCCTATCACAATGCAATAGACATTACTCTACACCTTGTAGCCTACTCTAATTCTGACTGGTTTGGTGATATGGTCAACAAAAGAAGTACCATAGGAATAGTTTTTCTGCTTGTAGGTTCTCCCATATCTTGGAGTTCCAAGAAACAAACCGCGGTAACAATTTCAACTTGTGAAACTGAATATATTGCATCTTGCTCAGCTGCTTGCCAAGCTTTATGGTTGTCTGTACTACTCAAGGAATTAAAATTAGGGAATGAAAAAGCCGTGGATTTATTGGTAGATAGCAAGTCAGAAATTGATTTGGCCAAAAATCCAGAGTCACATGGCAAGAGTAAACATATTAACACCAAATTCCATTTCCTTAGAGACCAAGTAAGTAAGGGAAGGATCAAGCTTCAACATTGCATAGCTGAACTACAACTGGCATATATATTGACCAAGCTATTGAAGAGTGAAAGATTCAAAGAATTGAGAAAGATGATGAATGTTGCATCTTTGTAATAGTTTTGAATTAAGGGGAGGTGTTGGGAATAATTCAACTATGTATAGGCTTGTATTAGCTGTCCAATATTATATTGCCAAGTGTCTTGTAGCTTTTGCATATATAAGCATGTTCTGTTATTGCTGTAAACACATGAGATTATTCTTAGAAATATAATACATAGCATTTTACTCATCTCTTATTAACAATCATCACTCTATTCATCACCATTGTTGTGTTAATACTCTAACATGTCGTTGGTGTTTTTTTCTTTGCGAGAATTGTCAAGAAGATATAATCAATGAATTTGGTGGAGAGATCTTAAAGACTTGGGAGGTAATACAGGCTTGGACATGCACATCTTCAATAAAAATGTGTCTTGCAACATTGGTGATGGAAATAACACTTCTTTTTAGAAGAACAAATAGATTGGCAATTAAACTATTATGAAAGCTTTTTCCTTTCTTTCTTTTTTCAATCAAAGCATCCTAATTCTAGTGTGACTAATATAGGGGAGTTGCTCAATAACGCTTGGCAATGGAATATCAACAACATGCTAGATGATGAAGTAGAAGACACTGTATGGATTAAGGAAGATATGATCAATGTGCTGGCAAACTTAATTCATAAACCTGATCATTATGATAATTTCACTTTGCAGACTGATATTTTTAGGGTGTTCACTATGAAATCATGTTACAAGTTACTAGTTGAAGTCAATCCCACAGGAGAATTAGAGGAAGAAAAAGTTCCTTGTAAAATTCAAACTTCTGGTTGGAGGCTGTTTTTATTGGAATTAAAACCAAGACTTTGAGTAATTCCGAATCAATCTTGATGAATAAGATTCAATCACACGGATCGAATTCTCTTTTGTTCTTCACTCTTCACTCTAGTAAATCAACCAACCTTGGTTGCAAGATTGTATCGCTGAACAATGGTGATGAAAAACAAGAAAAGAAGATTGAATTGAGAAGAAAAGAGTTAGGGTTTATCGAGAGAAGGAAGAACATGATTTTTTTTGCAGAATTCCTCTCTGCTCACAAACTGTGATTCTTTATTCTTTTGCAATTGAAAAATTCAAATGTTTACAATAATAGGGGTTACTATCTATTTATAGATTTTGCTTGCTTGCTCCCTAAGCAAAGCCCAAAAACAAAAGCCGAAAATACATAATTCTGCCAACACTACAAAATTAAGTTTAAAACCAAATCCATGTCGAGGCTAACTCCTCAACACTTTGACACTCACACAATTTTGGCACACAATATTTCGACGATAACAGACTCTGTCGAAAATACTGTTTTGACACAAAGAATTACAATTCAATAATTTTTAGATAGATTGCAGAACAGCTTAGTCATCGGGGGATCATCCAAGGAGATAGAAATAAGGTTTGTGGTATTTTATTGGAGTTGATTTAGCTAACAATTTGTTAGAGTCTTTGGTTGACAAGAAATAGAATTCTATTTCAAGAGAAGTTGTGTATTTTTAAAGATGTGTTTTTTTCAATTCAATTATATTCCGTCTTGGCTTGTAAGTGATAACAAATCTAACGTGGATTATAATTCTTTGAATGACGTTCATCTTTCTTATATTGTCTTACTAGAAGATGAATAGCTTTCATGGTTTTGTTTTGGGTTTGAGCACCCATGTGCTCTTTTAATATAATGGTTTTGCTTATAAAACACAATAAATTTGTCTATAAAGATTGCGATAGATATATCAACAGTGGCAATTTTAAGCTACAACAGCTACTGCATTTTAAACACTAAGAAAATCAATCAAATGTGTACCTATCTTAACTTTTTTCCCCTCTCTCAGTAGCAAATAAAAAACTATAGTACAAAACCGAATTCACTAATCAACCATTTATCTAACTCTAACCATTATTATTTGAGAGAACTTAAGAAAATAGCTTATGACATATTTAAAAGTTGTTTTATGTTTATTTCTATAAACTTCTTAGGCAAATCTATAGCTTATAATGTAAGAATTTTTTATCCAAACATAATCTTAATGAGCAAACTAACCTGAGAGTGATTGCAGCTGGAAATATAAATCCTACACAAATGGCAGTAGTTGCTCCAAAGAATTGGAAAATATACCAAATGCTAGGTATGAAGTTTGCTCCCAAAAATATAATGCCAACAAGAGAAAAAGTAATAGAGCCAAATCTGAAGTTATCAACAACCAAAGGCCTTGTTGAAGAAGAAGAAAACAAGAGTCCATCGATGTTGATCCGCGCTGCATAAAAGATTACTGGAAATACGAACATGAGATGTGCGGCATAGCTAATGCGAATAATGTCGTTGAGAATTAAACCAAACGGAATTTCAAGATCAATATCGAAATTGGCAAGAACATCGTCAAGAGTTTCTTCTCCGAATAATAGGAATCCGAAGAAGCTTGAGAGTAAGTATACACAAGAGCATAAAACACCGGAAGTCTTCACAACACGGTGCATCTGTGTTGAATCCTTCAGTTCATTATTTATACTGTGAACTGCAAATATTTAGATTAATATGATTATGTAATTAGTCCAAATTTTAGATCAAATTAATCAAATTTATTAAATTAGGTTTTTTTATGAGGTTTGAAATTTTTTTCATACCATTGGTGTGACAAATATAGGCGGTTACAAGAACAGGAACTGTGGTGAATAACTCAAAAACTGATGCTAGATCAGTGATGATTGGGAAGAGTCTTGGAATCATTATTCCTCCACTTATGATTTTGACAATTGAGATTCCTACAACAATGACAAGAAAAACACCTGCTAGTCCAACTGATAATGCAGATGTGAATCTCAATGAATCTGCAATAGCAAGAATGAAACCATATATTGAAAAAAATTACACAATATACAGAAATAGTTCGAGCACCATAAATGCGCGTATTACAACCCTGTCAATCGAAATTTCGGAAGCAAAACACAACCCTACTTATCCAAATAAGAAAATTTAAAATTTGAGAAAGCAACATGAAAATTTAAATCATTAAATAAATAAAAGAGTAAATACCAATTCTCTTAAAGTTGACCAAAGGTGCAACTACAACAAGTGTTGTAAAAGCAATAACAAATGAACGTCCAGTCCACCAATGAAGGCCAAACCATCCTTCAAGAATACCATAATGATGTATTCCACTTGAAGATGTTCCAGAAATCACATCACCTACAATATAAAATAAATAAATAATTAAAAAAAAATGTATACAACCATATATATATATATATATATATATATATATATATATATATATATATATATATATATATCCAATAAAATTAAAAGTTATGAGTATAAAACAATGTTGTTTACCAATAATAATCAGGTAAATAATCAAACAACCAATGTTATTGACTATAATACATATTTGAACCAAAGATTTTCCATATTTTCCAAAGCTATCCCCCATGAGACTTCCATAGGAAGAAATATTCCCTGCTCTTGAAAATCTGATCATGAAATCAATTGATTTTTCTGTTAATAATGCTGTTAGGACTATGGCAGTAAGACCAGGGACTATCCCTAGTTTTTTCACACATGCAGGCAACGCCATGATTCCAGCACCAATAATGGTGGTTGACAAATTGAAAACTGAACTAGAAAATGAAGCTCCATTAAACTTAACATCACTTTCTTGAATCTTAGGTAACAAAGGTGAATTCTCATCAACCGTTGCCTTGTTCTTCGTATCACTTCCTATAGTCATAGAAATTTTGGAAGTTGAAGGAACTTGCAAAAGTTCAACTGGAAAATAAAGATGAAGAAAGGAATCAAATTGGAGAAATAAATAGGCTTAAAATTGTATAAAGTCAATCAAATTGAAGAAATAAATAGGCTTGTTTTTAATTAGAAAGTCGAGTTTTTTCTTTTCATTGACTTTGAATTATATAGTACTATTAGGTATAATATATACCCGTGTTTTACACTAATAACTAATTAAATATTTTAATTATTAGAAAAATAATGTGATGGGATAGTTAAAGAATAAGAAGAAAACGGAAAAAATAATAAGAAAAAACATAAAGTTTAAAGGTTGGTCTAGCATAGTTATTTTTAATTTCTTTTTAGAGATAGAGAAAAACAGGTGAGGTACTAAATGCAAAAAAATAAAAAAAATAAAAAGTGTTTCACCCAAAATATAATAGTTTATAATGGATGTTGGTTGTAAGAGTCGCAATTGATAGTTTTCTACGTCATAATTGTCTTGTTTTACTAATCTGCTAGATATTCTCATTTATATATATTCTCCTATGTCTCTTCCAAGATAAAATCTTAAATGGAATCACTACTATAAATAATATATTTTATAAAAAAATTTCACCTCAATCAATGAAAATTCGAGGTCAAATAACCCGAAATGCGACATATTTTAAAAGTTTAATCTTATCTAACGGTTTTGCAGAAAATCGATAGGATATGTAGCTCAGAGTTTGAACTTTGTTTCTCAACTCCTACAAATTTATACTTTATTTAGAACCAAAATTCCGCTTTAATTTTATAAATCATCTTGTCATTTGATTATTAAAAAAATTGACATTAAATGTTGATTAATATTTTATTTAATTAAATAAAACAAAATTTTTACCTCGGTTATGTTCTCTTTTTTTTTCTAAAAATCGAAATGTAAACTCTAAATAATATTTTACTTACTTAAAAAAATATTAAATCTCATGCCCTTTTTACACCCTAGCAAACGAAACACATTCTCTCAACCTAACAAACTCCTATCTTCACCAAGAAGGAAGAAAACTCAAAACTCAAATCAACATTTTTGTTTGACTTTCTCATCACGTTTTCGGTATGTAAAACTCTATCCATATTGTCGTTGTTTATGTATTTGTAGTAGTTGTTGTTAATATTGTTGTTGTTGTTGTTATTTAAGTCATGAATTTTAAGACTTAGGGTATAATGTAGTGTTGTTTTTCTAATATTTGTAGTTGTTTTTGTTTATTGTTATTGTTGTTCTATTTTGGAATGTTCATCTTTATTTTATTTTCAAAAGTTGTATATGATTATGGATCGTAATTAGATGAGAGCCAATAAATTAAATAAAGAGTATGAAAATTGAGTGATTTAATTTCTCGAATTCGCTGAAAAAATCTTTTTGATAATAGTGAGATTTTTTAATTAGAAAGTTGAGTTTTTTATTTTCATTGACTTTACCGAAAGTTTAAAGGTTGGTATAGCATAGTTATTTTTAATTTTTTTCTAAGGGAAAATATATTAATGGCAAAAATACCAATATGTTCACGAAAAAAGTGCAAGTTATATTTCTACCAATGTTTACCGTAAGAGTCATAATTAGTAGTTTTCTATGTCATAATTCTCTTTTCTTTCTCGCACATTTTTCTCGTATGGTCTTTGCCTAATTCCTAAGTCCCTTTTTGGTTGAGCTCACATCATTTTTGGTTGAACAAGCCTAAGGAATTCTGAAACATGAGGCCTAGAGGCAAGAAATGCTTAAGAGTAGGGTCATTCGGGCTAATCCGACCTCGTTAATTGATCAAATTCCAAATTTTGGTAATTTCCCGGGATGTACACAACACCCAAACGTGAGACTTTTGTTATACATGTGACTTCATACACAAGATGTTAGAGAGGGTGTATTATGGGTTTAAGAAAAATAGTAGTATGAAAAAATTATTTATCATTATCAGAGTTTAAACATACTATGATAAATATGTTTTAAAAATTAGTAGCGAAAACTAAATATGCATAAAATAAAGAGTTAAGGGTAAGATAAATGACACTAAGAATTGTAGAGGTTCGATCGAAATGAAATGAATTATATTTCTCCGCTAGATTTGATCTTGAGAGTATTTAATACTTCTTAAGAGCTTTTAGTGTGTTGAACTCTCGAAACCCCCTATAGAATAAAAAATGAAGTTTCAGGCTAATTTTGAACCAAACAACGAACACCATAGAGAAACGGTTCAGTCTTCCTTCTAAACAACAAATTGAAGCGGTTAGTCTTCACTCCAAACAACAACTTGAAGTAGTCAGTCCACACGCTAAACTGAGATTTTCGACGGACCTATCTCGAACTAGAGTGAACTTTTGATCGTTATGAACTCACGAACCGAACCGAGGTTTTGACCAGGCTGACCATGAACCAAGATAAGATTTTAAACCAAGCTTATCGCGAACCCTATTAATATCTTGAATGGGAATGATCTCAAACCATATTGAGACTTTGAACCAGGTTAATCTCAAATTTGAAGTAAGATTTTAACTAGGCTGAGCTTACGAACCAAAACGGTGAATTAGAACTTAAATCTGCAAACCAAAGTTTTTAAAGTGTTTAACTTTGAACTCAAACAAACACTCTCTTATGGATAAATTATTCAAAAAATATAAAAATATCCCTTGGTGAATTAAAAATAATATCCCTTTAAGAATAGAAAATTCCTCACTAAACATAAATGACTTTTTCGAAAGTACTATGACTAATTTAAAGTGAAAGAAAGCGAAAAATATTTTTAGAGAGAGAGAGTGAGGAGTGAGATAGGAATCTCATATTTTTTTGATGTTAAAATGTGAAGGGAAGAGCTTTTATTTATAGGATAGATGTTGACATAAAAAAAGGAAACTTTCATGAGGCAAAAGTAATGTGTCAATGGATTGGCCCCTTACTACAGTTAATTAGAATCCCTAAAAATAAATGTTTATGAAAGTTATAAAGGAAAGAAAAGACTCATAGAAATTTCCTTTCATTAAGACATTGTCAAAAAAGTTTAAGGACAACTTTTGCACTAAATCAATCGATTGGGTATGAGTTAAATCGATTGGACAATAGAAAATTTTGTCTAAAATTATTCTAACAGTTCCTGATTAAATTGACACGACTCCAAAACACTTTTAGGAATATTTTCTTAAGAAATAAAGGCTTAAATACTTTTTTAGTGTGTGTGTGGTTTATACGAATAAATTTATGAAAAATATCCTTGTGTATTTACAAAATACAATTCACTCATACGTGATATGGCGGGCTTTCACACTTCTTGTATTTCATACTTTTAAGCTTTAAGAATCGTTAAGCAAATCAATCTTATAGAAATTTTATTGAATCTTCCTAGAGATGATACTTGATATTCATT
Organism: Lathyrus oleraceus; assembly: GCF_024323335.1. Lineage (NCBI taxonomy): Eukaryota > Viridiplantae > Streptophyta > Magnoliopsida > Fabales > Fabaceae > Lathyrus > Lathyrus oleraceus. Next base: position 117,125,300 of record NC_066579.1, read on the forward strand.
AATGTTGAGTAGCATCATAAGAGGATGTTTGCAATGATCATCAAACTCTAACTTGTTTGCTTGCATCTTTGATCGCTTATGATATTTGAATCTTTATATGTTGTTATACAAGTTACCATAAAGGTTACATGATTAGTCACCATTTGTGTTAGATTTATCATCATTTTAATGTCAAAAGCATGCGAATTACTATTGGTTTTGTAGTGGTTTAGGTTTGTTTTTAGTAGTTTTCTATCATGTCTTGATCTGCATTGGTTTCATGTGTTTAGAAATATGAAGAGTCAACAGAAAATTGATTAGAGAGAAGTCTAGAAAAAAATAGATGAGTAGAATAAAAAAGATAAAAACTTTCATCTCTTGCCAATACGTGTATGAGGGAGCTCATACACGCATGGCCTCTCCTCTTCACCATGTGTGATATGCGTAACAACAGGGAAGGTGTAAAAAACCAAATTTTGCCCATACGTGTATGAGAAGGCCCATACGCGTATAGGTTCAACCATCTCAGACTTCCAAGTGTTACCCAAACCCTTAAGCGTATGGATCCATGCAGGCCATACGCCTTACCATGGGTCATACGCGTAAGAAGTAGTGAAAAAAAGTGTCATACGCGTATGACACGACCCAGATCTAAAAAGGACCAAATTTTCTTTACTTAGCCAAAAAATACGAATTTCCTAGAGTTGGACGATTTTTCTTTGCAAGAATACGTTTTGAAGGCTAGAGAACTCATATTTTCATGGTGGATTAAGGATTTCTTGACCCTAAGTGATTGAAGATTTAACTCGATCTCATTATCTGTAATAGCTACACTTGTATTTTTGTTTCTTTGATATTCTGAGTAGTTAAACCCCCGAATGCTAGAGGGGTGTCCTTGATTCAGATTTGTTATATGATTCTGATTTGAACCTTGTGATAATAACAATTTTACTATATTTGATTCACTTTCAATTTGTTTTTAATGCTTTCTCTTTCAGAAAAATCCAGTTTGATTTACGGTTAATCTTTAGGCTGGACTTCCATTGTTAACGCTCAATTCAGAGTATTTCATAGTAGATATCACCTAGGACTAAGGATACCCTGTGGAAACTAGAATATTCTTGATAAAGTAATTGTTAATTTCATCTGTAATTTACTATGAACATAAGAGTTAATTGGAATGTTTAAAGGTTTTCTCACTAAGGACTTAGGAGTAAACACCCTTGAAAATTGATAGTAAATATTATGAAATAAGTTATTGCAAGGCCAGGTTAAAATTATTGAAGGATCCAATCATACATATTTCCTAGCATATTCACTCATATTATTTTAAACCGTTCAACTAGCATATCAAACACTTTCCCTAGCATATTATTTTAAATCGTTAAAATTATTGAAGGATTTAATCATACACATTCCCTTTCTATTTTATTTTCTATTTCCAAAACAACAATTCCAAATCCCCATGTCTTTTGTTTAATTGAATTAAAACACGATCCCTATATCGTCAAGCAGTCCTTGAGATTGATATTTGGTATTTTCCCTTATTACTACATTGGAATATTATTACACAAGCTAATTTACCGATCATTGAATTATCAAACACTCCTTTTAGTTGTCATCATCAGAAGCACATTATCGATATCTCATTTTGATCACTTCCTCAAGTAACGTGCAAAACATGGTTCCACATATTCCCTAATTTTTATGATGACAACACATCTCTCAGGAAGGTGGTAAACGAGACAAACAAATATTTTTTGAGTGATTAAAATCCCTTTTAATAAAAAAGATAGAGTATACTTTACTTCTCCTAAGAGTATACATCTCCCCCTTTGTCATAATAAAAAAGACGGGTAAAAGATGCATTACGAGAATTAAATATAAAAACATTAGCATTTAGAAAGGAAAAACATCATACTCCATCTATCCCAGAATAAATGTCACATTTAGAAAAATTATTTGTCCCAAAATTCTTGTCATTTTAAGTTATCAGTACAATTTAAATTTTCATCTTTCAATTATACCCTTTAATTAATATTTTTAATTTATTCTTTTCTCACGCTGCATTAATGCTAATTTGAGTACACCAATAGTTGACATGGATAATTTGGTAAAGTCATTATTCTCTCTCTTTGATATATTAAATTTTCTTAATATGTGTTAACATGTCAAGTATGATACTTCTTTTGGGACGAAGGGAGTAATTTAATAATTCAAATCATACTGGACTTGAAGTACAAAAAGTAGGAAATTGAAGAATTTATGAGTAATGCGGAAAAAAGGAAAGTAACACACTTAGAAACTAAGACACCTAAATAATATTAAACTTCATCAAAATCATCATCTAAGACAAATTCTCGAGGCAGATGCGTTGGATCTTTGATGAAGTCACGAGTTATGAAGTCTATTTTGTCATTTGTCATATCATGTTTTTTGATTATGACCTTGAGTATGTCTTCGGTTGAAGGTAGATGCGGGATAATATAATCAAAGTCTTCCAGATCTATAGGTGCTTTTAGATTATCCACCTTTCTCTTCTTTTTATTTGAGGGCTTTTCAATCACTTTTGCTTCGATGATCTCACATCTTATTGTTGCTAAAATTGCTCATAATTTTGTTACATCTTCTACAAATTCTTCTTCTCCAAAGTTGAATCTCATTTGTTCCAGAATTTTTGTGATTAGATTACCATATTCCAGGAACACTCGTTTTTTCTTACTTCCCATGTGGTATTAGATTACTTGATTTGCCCAATTTGTCTTGATTTTGTTTTTGATAACTCATACGACTTCAAAATAAAACAGAGTTATGAGACCAAGTTTATATTTCTTGGAAAATAAAAGTATGTTGTTTCCAAATCAGGTTAACATGTTGTTTGTAGGATTACAATGTCATTCTAGTTTATGTTTCCAAATCAAGTTAGCATGTTGTTTGTAGGATTACAATATCATGTTAGTTTACGTTTTGACATGCTAATACACATTTTGACTTGTAGGTGTGATTCATAAGTTGTCTGTGTTGCTATGAAGAAAAAATACAAGGATGACAAAGCTAATGTGAGAGTTTCAGAGCTAATGTGAAAGCTGCAAACTTGTGTCAAATCAAAACTAATAAAATGGCAGAGATTACAAGTAAGGGGGTTGGTTACACAGGGGGAAGGTGTTAGCACCCAAAGTGTCCTAGGTACTCCTAGGGAGCCCTTTTCTATGTGTGCATATGTGTTTGGTATAAAAGATGTTTGAAAAAAATAGAGTGTGAGGATGAAAAAAGAATTCATTGATTATATTTTTGTGTTTGACAAGATCTTCGGACTTGTGCCTACATACTAACATAGAAATGAGGGATCAAAACCTCGTAGTTCGTGGTAAAAAATTTAAATGAGTGGGTGGATTGCTTTTAACAAAAGTTCAATAAGAAAGGAACAAAGGCCAAAAGTTTAAGTGAAATGGTTAGTTCTTTTTGTCTTTTGAAATTAAAGTCAATATGGTTAAGTTTATTTACAAATTTTGATTTAAGAAATGATTTTAAAAATTCATTGGCATAAGGCCAAAGTTTCTAATTTAAACAATATTTAAGTTTGAAATCACAAGCAAAGAAAGTTTTTGAAAAGGGGGGGGGGGGATTTTAAAATTTAAGAAATGGGAGGAGATGAAGAGGCTATCCTAAGCACAAATTTAAAAGTTAAGAGTTGAAGGGATCTTACCAATGGGATGCAATCCAACAGACAAGAATGTCATACAGAAAACCAACTTTTCCTTTGGACACTACGCCAAAAACTGGAATAGACAGCGCACCTTAGAGGGCGCTTTATTACAAAAGCGCTCTCTAAAGTGAAGCGAAAAATAAGGAGAAATAGACAGCGCACTTTAGAGGGCGCTTTTGTAACAAAGCGCCCTCTAAGGTGAAGCGAAAAAATAAGGAGGAGATAGAGGGACAACAATACATGGCGCTTTTTAGAAAGCGCCCTCTAAGGTTACCCTTAGAGGGCGCTTTTAATAAAGCGCTGTTATAAGTCCATGTGCATTTCCAGCTTATAAAGCGCTTCTGGAAAGCCTTAGAGAGCGCTTTCATAAGCGCCCTCTTAGGCCCCCTTTAGAGGGCGCTTTTTTTCCACAAGCGCCCTCTAAGGTGAAACGAAAAAATAAGGAGGAGATAGAGGGACAACAATACATGGCGCTTTTTAGAAAGCGCCCTCTAAGGTTACCCTTAGAGGGCGCTTTTAATAAAGCGCTGTTATAAGTCCATGTGCATTTCCAGCTTATAAAGCGCTTCTGGAAAGCCTTAGAGAGCGCTTTCATAAGCGCCCTCTTAGGCCCCCTTTAGAGGGCGCTTTTTTTCCACAAGCGCCCTCTAATGTCCCCTTTAGTAAACATTAAAATTATAACATACTGCGCGTTTTGTTATTTCACTATCTGTTATTTTCGTTCTTTTTCACGTTAGGGTTCTAAGGCGTTTTCCTTCCACCTCTGTTAGATCTACATTATTACTGCGTGTTTCCTCCTTCTACCAATCAAAGGTACACGCTTTTCCCAATTTCTATTTTATGTTATTGCTTTGTTTTAGCTTTGCCCAATTTCTGTTTTATGTTATGTTTGTTTCATTGTTGTCTATGCTACGTTTGTTTCGACCATGATAGCGCATGCAATAGGAAATTGACGGTTGGTTTTTAGTGGCCATGATAGCGCATGCAATGGGACTACATTACCCAGTAGTTAGGGTTATACGACCTATGAACATATGATTTTGTGTCAACACCAGTATCATTAGAAACCTAGGTCCGAATGTGTTTGAACTCTTCTGAAATTGTTTTTTGTTTATTCTAATTAGTAATGGATAATACATGGATGTCTTCCAATCGATTGTCGAGAGAGTACGAGAATGGGGTATCAGAATTCGTTAAGTTTGCCGTTGCGCACGCCGAAGACCCCAGTAGAATGATATGTCCTTGCTTGGGTTGTTGTTATGGGAAACGGGTTGACGCAGTTCAGTTGACATCGCATCTAATGAGGCATGGAATTGATCGAAGTTATACATGTTGGAATTTGCATGGTGAGAAAAGTAACGAGAATGTTGAACCGGGGGATAGTACGACCTATGCCTCAAACTATAGTGGCGCAGATACATACGATTGTGATCGAGTTGAAGAGATTGCAGAAGCACTTGAAGGAGATCTTAAGGATTGTCCCGAAATGTTTGAGAGGTTGGTAAGTGATGCAGAGAAACCTTTGTATGATAGTTGCACTAAATTCACAAGATTGTCTGCGGTATTAAAGTTGTACAACTTAAAGGCGGGCAATGGGTGGTCGGATAAAAGTTTCACAGAGTTATTAGCCCTTTTGAAAGATATGCTTCCTGAGGATAATGTTCTTCCCAATCGAACATATGAGACCAAAAAGATGTTGTGCTCTATTGGCATGAGCTATGATAAGATACATGCATGTCCAAACGATTGCGTTTTGTTTCGAAATGAGTATGCATCGTTAAATGAGTGTCCTAAATGCGGTGTCTCGCGATATAAGAACAAGTTGTCTCCAGCAAAAGTCTTGTGGTATTTTCCTGTTATTCCGAGATTTAGACGCATGTTTCGTAGTGAAACCGATTCAAGACACTTGACCTGGCATGCAGATGAAAGAATTATAGATGGAAAGTATCGACATCCGGCAGATTCACCACAGTGGTTGAAAATTGATAATGATTATCCTGAATTTGGAGAAGAATCAAGAAACCTTCGCTTGGCATTATCTACTGATGGAATGAACCCACACGGTATCCAGAGTATCTCACACAGTACATGGCCTGTGATTATTATGATTTATAACCTACCTCCATGGCTATGTATGAAGCGTAAGTACATGATGTTGTCTATGTTGATTTCTGGACCTAAACAACCAGGGAATGACATAGACGTGTACTTGAAGCCCTTAATCGAAGATTTAAAGATTTTGTGGGAGACCGGTGTGGAGGTTTATGATGGATATAGGAAAGAAAGTTTCAACTTGAGGGCGATGTTGTTTGGCACAATTAATGATTTTCCAGCATACGGAAATCTATCAGGGTATAGCATAAAAGGTCAATGTGCGTGTCCTATTTGTGAAGATAAAACAGATTGGAAGTGCTTGGAGTTTGGTCAGAAGAATGTCTTTCTCGGTCATCGGAGATTCTTAAATTCAAATCATCACTACCGTGGATGGAGAAAGGCGTTCAATGGAGAGACAGAACAAGGCAGAGCTCCACCTATATTGACGGGTGATCAAATTTTTGAAAAGGTGAAAGATTTGGATACTCAGTTTGGCAAGCCTTTTGCCCACACACTTGTCAAAAGTGGGTGGAAGAAGAGGTCAGTTTTTTTTGAATTGCCGTATTGGAAGTCCTTGTATGTGAGACATTTTCTTGATGTTATGCATATTGAAAAAAATGTATTTGAAAGTGTTATTGGCACGTTACTCAATATACAAGGAAAGTCTAAGGATGGCCTTAAGGCAAGAAAGGACTTGATAGCGATGGGAATAAGAACTGAATTAGGACCCTTGAAGAAAGGAAAACGAACATATCTACCTCCTGCTGCTTATACTCTATCTAGAAAGGAGAAAAAAACATTGTGTAAGTTTCTAAGTGAAGTTAAAGTTCCAGAAGGGTACTCTTCAGATATTAGAAGACTTGTGTCTATGAAAGACCTCAAGTTAAAGAGTTTAAAGACCCATGATTGCCATGTTATAATGGAACATTTTCTCCCAATAGGTATACGTTCTATTCTTCCAGAAAAAGTAAGAAGCTCTATAACTAAGTTGTGTTCTTTCTTCAAGTCAATTTGCAGTAAGGTGATCAATCCTGCGATCTTACCAATGTTGCAAAAAGAAATCGTTATTACTTTGTGTGAGCTTGAAATGTTTTTTCCCCCATCATTTTTTGACATAATGGTACATCTAGTTGTTCATCTTGTGAAAGAGACACAATTGTGTGGACCAGCTTATATGAGATGGATGTACCCTGTTGAACGTTATATAAAAATATTAAAAGGGTACGTGAAGAACCGAAGTAGACCAGAAGGTTGTATGGTTGAAAGATACATTGTTGAAGAAGCGATTGAGTTTTGTACTGAATATTTGTCTAATGTTCAGTCAATCGGACTCCCCAAGTCTCAGCTTGTCGAAAAGAAAGAAGGAAAAAATCTAATTGGAAATAAAATCGTGGCAGTATCAAGGGTCGAACGGGATCAAGTGCATTTGTATGTTCTGCACAATGAGAATGAGGTTGAGCCGTATGTTGAAATTCACAAGGATGTTCTCCGAGGTTTAAATCCCAATAGAAATGAAAATTGGATAGTACGAGAGCACAATCGATGTTTTATACCTTGGTTTAAGGATCATATTTATTCAAAGTATTATTCAGATCCCGCTTCAATAACAGAAAGGTTGAGATGCTTAGCATATGGTCCAAGTTTCCATGTTTTTTCTTATAGCGCATACGCGATTAATGGATACACATTTTATACCAAAGAACAAGATGATAAAAGTACTATGCAGAATAGTGGTGTCACCGTGGTAGCTGAAGCAATGCACATATCAAGTGTGAAGGACTTAAACCCCAAATTTGCAAATCTGTCGTATTTTGATGTTATCGAGCGCATTTGGGTGTTTGATTATGAGAAGTTTCAGATTCCTATATTTGGTTGCAAGTGGGTTGAAAATAATAACGGCATTCGAATGGATAAGTCAGGATTTTTGCAAGTGGATCTTAATAGGGTGGGATACAAAGATGAGTCTTTTATTCTAGCCTCTCAAGCTAGACAAGTGTTCTATGTCAATGATCCGAAAAGTACGAAATGGTCTATAGTTCTTTTTTCCAACAAAGTAATTGATGAAAACACTGGAGATCAAGGTGATATTGATGTTGAGATTGAATCGTTTACCAGAAATGATCAAGATGAGAATATTATATCAAATGATTCATATATTAGAAATGATCATAATGAGGGTCTTTGGATCAATCCAACCGTCCGTGTTGTTAAGAGACATGTAGAACATATTCCAACCAAGAAAAGAAAGAGAACTTAGTGAAAAAGGTACATGTCAAATGATTTTAATTGTTTTCTTTATTACAGGTAAAATGACTTTTATGATTTTAATTGTTTTTACATTTGTCATCTGATTTTAATTGTTTTCTTTATTACAGGTAAAATGGCTATTATGAAGTCAATCATTCGTGCAAGAGACAAGGGTGTAAAATTTGAAGTACATTGGAGTGCTGAAGACCAACTAATTTTTTTTCATCAGGCTTGTGTCTCAATAGAGGATGGGTATCTACCTAAAGTTACTTTTGTAGTGGTCCAAAAGAGACATCACACCCGTCTTTTTCCTGTCAACCCCAAAGAGACCGATAGAAGTGGAAATATTATGCCAGGTTTTTTCAATATATTTCTCAACGCAGCTGGTATATATTATCATTTGAATTTATCACTTTTTGCTGATTTTGTTATTCTAAATTGTCAAAGGAACCGTGGTAGACCCCAGCATTTGTCACCCTAGGGAATTTGATTTTTACCTTAACAGCCATGCAGGAATTCAGGTAATATTAGCTATGTCATTTAATTTTTACCTAAACTTGTACTGTTTTCATTTAATTTTAGAAGCCTTCTGATACTATTTTTTTCCATTCAGTTATGCGAGGTGTACTCGATCTGTCTCAATAGGTTTGTTACTCGATTCCCTTTGCTTGTTTTTGTTTTAGGCTATACAAAACTTTAGTTTAACAAAAATGTTATCTTGTATGCAGTTCCTCCTGCCTATTATGCACACTTGCTATTATTCACCATGCCTTTTTTGGATATACTACTTATGTTGCCATCTGTTTTTTTGGTTGAGCCTTATTTTGTATGGATGTGCGATAGAACTACTAGACAGCTTTTGGATATACAGAACATGTTTGCCACCATGGGTGGATGGGCGTTATTTTGTTTAGTATTGGTTAGAACTACTAGACAGCTTTTGGATACAGTGGTCACTGGGTGTTGGTTGCTATGGATCTTTCGAGACTAATAGTGTATTATCTCGATTCGTTATCGGGTGATTGGAGTAAATATCCGAGTATGAAGAAGACGGTTGACGCGTAAGTGAAATTCCCCTAAATATTCGTGTGTATTTGTATATTTAATTATGTCTGTCAGATATTTCATCTAATTTGTTACTAAATCATGAATATGTTTTATTCTCTTAATTGTAGTACTTTGAGGAATACAAATCTTACTCAAGAGCTCATTTGGATGAAATGAAGGATGAATTGTGTCAATTCATTGTTGATCAAAGAATCATATAGCTAGGTTGTATATTGTTGTACATATATGTATGGAATGTTGTTGTTGTATGCTGTTGTTGTATATATGTTGTATATTGTTGTTGTACTTTTACTAAATCATGAATATGTTGTTGTATATTGTTGATCAAAGAATCATATATTAATGTTGTATATATGGAGGATTAATGTTGTATATAAATGGATTCATGTTGTATATATCAATGGATTAATGGTGTATAACATTGGATTAAAGGATGAAATCAATATGAATTTTACACTTTTGCAGCATGCGAACAGGTTACCAATTAAATATCCACTGTTTTTCAAACAAATTTTTTTAAAATAACTAACACTTTAGAGGGCGCTTTGTCCAGAAAGCGCCCTCTAAACACTTTACATTGACAACTTTAGAGGGCTTTTTTCCTGAAAGCGCCCTCTAAACACTTTACATTGACAACTTTAGAGGGCGCTTTTTCCTGGAAGAGCCCTCTAAACACTTTACATTGACAACTTTAGAGGGCGCTTTTTCCTGAAAGCGCCCTCTAAACACTTTACATTGACAACTTTAGAGGGCGCTTTTTCCAGAAAGCGCCCTCTAAGGTGTCCCTTTATGGACCACTCCAGAGGGCGCTTTTTTCTGAAAGCGCACTATAATGTGGCCACTTTAGACAGCGCTTTCTCCAGGAAAACAAAGTGCTGTCTTTATCTATGCCAGCGCCACTTTAGAGGGCGCTTAAAAGCGCTGTTATAAGCCAAAATAAGCACCCTCTTTTCCCTTATTTGGCGTAGTGGGACTTTGAATCAAGCAATAATCAATAAGAAATTAGCAATATCCAGACATCATGAAGATTAAGGCATCAAATAAAGATAGCCACATCCAAGCAAGCAATTTCCGTAGCTAACAGTCTTCTTTGTCGTCTCATGTATCAGATGAATTATTCCTTAATCAACTCAAAGTAAAGCATCAGACACAAGATTAAAATAACAATTAAGCACAAAGAAAGAGTAGCAGATGAATTCAAACAAATCCCAAGACTTACATCAGATGAAGGATCAGTTCATAATAGCTCAGTCTCGGAATATTGGCATTGGCCAAGTCCTTTTGCATAGGGAATGTTGCCTAATCCTAAGTCCAAAAGTTCAGATCAAGTTTAACAGTCCACCAGATGTTTTTGAGGATTTTTGTTGTTATTAGGTATTTTAAGGTCCTAAGACCACAAACAAAAACAAAACACACAAATAATACATACACACATATATATATATATATATATATATATATATATATATATATATATATATATATATATATATATATATATATATATATATATATATATATATATATATATATATATATATATATATATATATATATATAATCACAAGATATGGCTCAAATAAGCAAAGTGAAAATAACATAAACATAAACAAGTTAAATGATATGTAAATGGCAAATGACTGATAAATGACTGAAATTTAAATTGCATAAAGTAAATGACTTGAAAGTAAAGCAATATTAACAAGAATTAGTCAAATGTTAGTCAAAGGTTAGTCAAGTGTTAATGGTGATTTTTAATTGTTTAAGTCATTCTTTGGAGAACACTCAACCATTCATTCACAAGTATAAATCCTTGAACCAAGACATCTTCCATGAGAAGGACTCCAACTTGGATAATTCAACAAGTATGCCACTAGCTCTCATGAAAGGAAAAAAGGTCAAGTCTCCAAACAATGCCATGAAGAATGGGAGACTTACAATCCCACTTACTAGAATGTTATGCCTTGAGGGTCAAATTTAGCTCTATGTTAAGCAATCGTAATTGGACTTATATAGAAATCACAACTATCTGAAGTCGGGCAATAAAAATTTAGGTGTTAATGCATGTTAGAGATTTGGTATGAAGAACCAAACTCCTAAAACATACCACACACTAAAAGAAAATATCAAAAGGGAGGGACCTATCTCAGTCATACTTGTATTGGTTCATTTGACACAAGGTCATTGATGAACCAATTATCCTTTATACATTAGAGATTTCATTGGTAAAATTAGGGAATGGAAAAGAGTAGGGATGAAGATGAAGAGGGAGGGTAAGATAGAAACATAAATTGACCAATAGAGGATTTTCATCAAACCAAAACCATCCATTCATTTTGGGAGATGAAATGTACATTTCATTAATCCCCTAAATCCAATGGTTTTGATCCAACAAAAGTCAAATCAACCTTGATCAAGGCCCAAACAGAAAGTCAAGCATCACAAGACCATAACAATGACTCAACATAATTTTTAAACAATTAAACAATTAAAAATCCAATTAAAAATGCATTAAAATATATTTTAATTTGGTCAAAACCTAAAATCCCTTCAAAACACCAAATAAATGGCCAAGGGATTCATCATAGGTCAAACAAGGTCAAAGGACCTTAGACAAAAAATTTCACTATTTTTCAAAAGTCAGAAGTATTTTTAAACAATTGAAAATAAGCACAAAAACATTTAATTCATGAAAAATATCAAAATTAACCCAAAAAATAATTTTAATTTTGAGTATGGAAGAGAAAACTAGTTAAAGATTTTTGGTGAAAGTCTCATATTTTTTTGATTAAAAGTGAAATTAATATGAATATAATAAAGTAAAAGGATTAAATAAAAATTCAGAAAATAAAAAGAAATTAGAAAAAACAAGGGTCATCTGTAATACCCCAAAATTTACCCTTCATTTTTCCTGAAAGCATGGGATTATGTTTTACACTTCATTAGCATCATATTAGGTTATACTCATTGCATACTGCATTAGTGACATGGAGATCATGTTTTGATCGATCACTCCTTAACAGAAGGATCCCACACAAAGCAAGATTGAGAATTGGACTTCATTTTCTAAGTATACAAGTCTCAAGGGTCTCAGGGGGGTCCAAGAATCTTATTATGGTCCTCAGTTCATCAGTGAAGGATTCAAAGCTATCAGAGTGTTCATCTGGATTTAATCAGAAATTAGGGTTTCATGGCTACCTGCAACAGGAAATGTTTGGTTGGAAGTAGAGGAGCTCATCCATGTCATGATTAGAGAGGCATCTTGACCTAGGAAGATTCACAATTATCTCAGAAAGATCTATTGGCAATCAGTGCAATCAGTTCCTAATCATTTTGCCCTAAAACTAGGGTTTGGCATAAAATCAGTTTATTTCTGATTCTTTGGGTGAAACTCTTTTCCATGGCCCTCCATATGCCCACAAGGGTCTACATACAAAAAATCAGCTCTTTATTTGAGCTAGAAGTGCTTCAATTGATCAATGGAATCGGGAATCAGACAGTTTGGGAAAAGTCAACTGTGGGGCCAGAAAGTCAACTCCTGACATTTTGAGAGTGGAATCTCAAAATCCATGCCTAGGGGATCCTACATGTGAAATTTAATCAAGGTTGGATCATGGATTCATCATTTAATCAGGAATTGGAAAAGTTACTTAATTTGGAAATGGTTGACTTTCCATTTAGGGCAAGTTTTCATGATCATTGCACTCACTTTAAGCCCATTTTGAATCAATATAAAAGCTCCATTTGAATATTTCTCCAACATGAAAGTTGTTCCTCTTGTTCCAAGCTTTCTAGAGATATAAAGTTTGCTCCATTTGGATTAGAATTGAGAAAGTTATGCTTAGTCAAAGTGAGACATTTTTTTAGGACACTTAGAAAAATTTCCAAGTCCAAAATCTTAAATATTTGTCAAGACTTCTTGGCCGGTTTTCTTGCACTTCAAGGCATTATTTGAAAATACTTTATTCACAACAATTGTATCTTGACATGTCCTCTTTCACATCCTTTTGGAATCATCTCATTTGGATCCATGGTTTGAGAGATACATTCATTTAAAGTGGGCACCATGACTTGATTTTCTAGGCAAATTTTGGGCCTGGCTGGCCCAATCAGATTTTCTAAGCATGCTGCACAAACCAGTCACGTTTTTTTACCTCTTTTGGCCATGCATTGGACATCCATTTACTGAAGTTTGGCCCAAAATAACAACATTTTACACCTCATTTCACACTTTTATTTTTATGGATAAATCACTTATTAAAAAGCCCATGAGAACACTTAATCCACCCTATTTAAGAAGCTGAAACCCTAACCTTAAAGGAGCATTGGAAATTCATGGCAAGGAGGCAAAGCTTCATCACATATCAGATTCTATTCCACTTCTATTTTCCATTAGGTAATCATTTCTTCCATGGCCATGTTTTGATATATTTGCGCTTGCTTACCATGTTCATCACCATTAATCCTTCCATTTTCATATTTCTTTTTCTTATTTAAAATATTTTCTTCGTCCATAAAATTACCCAAAAATATTTTTCACTTTTCTTAATGTTTTATTTAATTTTATATAATTTTTATTTTCGTATTTTTTTAATATTAATATTTTATTTTAATTATTTATTCTAACTGGTCCATTTTAACACACTTTTTTTATTGATTTTATTTTTATGACTTAAAATTATTGTTAGCATTTGATTTTTGGGATGAAGGTTAACCACTGTCTCATGGTCAACCTGAACTTTTCTTGGAATTTTATTTCACATTTTCAATTTATTTTGGATTTATTTTTGACCTAGTTTGGTTGGTGGACTTTTAATTTGACTTCTGTTTTATTTTAATTAATTCACGTACCAATTTTCATTATTTTTAAAATCTTTTTGGGGATGATGATGTATGGACCCCGCCTTATTTAGTTTAATTCTTCATAATTTTCTTGATTAATTTACTATTTATTCTTGATTTATTTCTAACCTAGTCTCATTAATTGACTTTTGGTTTGACCTCTGTTTTATTTTAATTAATTTATGTACCAATTTTCGTTATTTTAAAAATATTTTTGTGGGATGATGATGTCCTGACCCCACCTTATTTATATTAGTTTTTCATAATTTTCTTGATTAATTTACTATTTATTCTTGACTTACTTCTAACCTAGTCTTATTAATTGACTTTTGGTTTGATCTATGTTTTGTTTGAATTAATTCACGTGCCAATTTTCATTATTTTTAAAATATTTTTGGGGGATGATGATGTCCTGAACTCACCTTATTTATTTTAATTTTTCAAAATTTTCTTGATTAATTTTCTATTTATTTGTTATTTTTTAAGTTGACTTGAATTTTCATTTGACTTATTTATGATCGATGTTTGACTTAGGGATTGTTTATGGCAATTGAAGAGATATTTTGATCCTTCCTTGTTCATCTCATATGCCATGTATTAGAGGCCTTTTACCTTGATTTTATTTGGTCCTTACCTCATTTCCTGATTAAATTATTCAATGGACCCTTCGTGTGTATATTTTCATCTGTTTGATTCATCTGTTATCTTTTATACTTGTTTCTCTCATTCATGCTTTCTATTGCTTGATTATTTAACATGTTCATACTCCCATGCATTGTTTAAATGCTCCATTATTTGATTCTTTGGTTTGATTATATATTGTTTATTTATCCGATCTGATTGATAACTGTTGCCTACTTGTATGATGTATGAGGCATATATTCTTATTGTTTGTTTGTCATGAACAATCCCCATTCATAACAAATGTACCCCTCTCCCATAAAGTGTATAATATTTATTTCTTTATTTCTTTAGTCACCTATTAATACAAGAATTAAAACGAACATCCGATAACCATTTCAAAATAAGATCAAAAGCTCGATCCAACGTCGAGTAATCATTTTCAAAACTTAACAGAACCAGCACGCATTCATCCATCCTCTTGTAAGTCGATTGCCTCAGGCATCGCCATCTACCTGTAAGTCGATTGCCTCCGGCATCGCCATCTACCCTTATCCGTAACTCCTCTCCGCGCTCCATCCGTCGACTCTTGTTCCGTTTAGGTAGCACCCATTAAGTAGAACCCTTTGTATGATAACATAGGTAGAATTCCCCTATTCTTTGCATGCTAACATTAGGTAGATGTTCCCCTTTGTAAATCCTAACACATAGGTCCATATTGCATGACAACTCTAGAGCAGAGCTTCCCCACTTTTAGACCTTCCGTGCGTCTCCGATCTTGTGGCATGTCAGTCCGTTTTATTGCAAAGAGGTAACTGCCTAAGACTCGATTCAGCGAGCTGCGACACCTACTACTAGGACGTTGAACACACTGCCCACCCTCCTTTGACACAGCTGGTGTCCTCTTTTGTAAGTCCATGTTCAGATGGCAATCCTTAACCCCTAGTTAGCCGAACTACGTTTTGCTATGATTCTCATTCCAGATGAGATACGTAGGCATAAGACGCGACGTCTTACCGAGTACACTTCTCTTTAACCCATAGGTAGCCGAGCTACAAAGACTCTGATTCTCATACTCAGATGAGATATGTAGGCAGTGGATGCGACATCCTTGCGAGTCATTTTCTTTTAACCTTCCTTTTAGTAAATAGTACTTTAGATATACCTACACCCTTTAGACTAGAACAACACTTATGAAAAGGGCTCCCTAGGAGTACCTAGGATGTTTTGGGTGCTTAAAACCTTCCCATTGCATAACCAACCCCTTACCCAGATCTCTGACATTTTTACTAGTTTTTGATTCGATAAAACTTTTAGGTTCTTGTTCGCTTTCTAACCATTCCTTTGGATAAATAGAAGTGCGGTGGCGACTCGACTTGTATGGTTTACCTTGGATTTAGTCAATATCTCTAATGGTAACGAATACCCCGCTACAGAAAAGTGGCGACTCTGGTGGGGAATATCATTTGCCTAGTGGGTTTTGCCTACTTTTCATATTTGTTGTATTGTATGGTATATTGTTTTGTGACATATTTTTGTGCAATTTGGGATTACTGTATTGCATATAATGATTGAATTGTTTGAATATTAATTCCTTGTATGCTTGGTGATCTTCGTGAGATGAGTTCTATACCCGAACTCGAGTGCACTTAGGATAGGAGAATGGCATAGTCTTGTTGACTTGTGTGGAGTTATTCCTTAGCAAGTTGACTTGCAAGCCCATTCACTTGGTGGAGGTTATGTTGGGATCAATAATGTCACACGAGTAGTCGTGGTTAGGCATTACTCTTTCCAATATATGCCTTAGAAGCCAAGGACCTTAGTTTACCATGCCCATCTTGGCCTATTTTTAGGACGTAGTGCGAAGATCGTTCAAGTATAAGAGTTGATACGATTGTTACGCGATACTACACTCATAAGAGTCTCTCTTGAGAATATTTTTGGAATACGAGTAGTCGTTTATCCGATAATATCCGAAAGATTGGATGATGACTATGGGAACCTCTTGTAGAACATGATTGTCAAGTTTAACCATAGTACACTCCCTTTGGGTGGTTCTTAACCAAGACTCCATGCTCGCGACTCGTAACAAACCCTTGATTCGTGGTTGATCCGTTCTTGTGTATCCTTAATATCAATGGAACTTGGGTGTTGATAAGGTGTAAACCATAATCCACCAAAATGGATGATTGATATTAAGGATGACTTGATCCATCCCATGACCTTTGTATAGTGTGATTTGCTTGATCCTTGAGTGTGATTGTTGCATCCATGCATTCATGCATTCATACACATCCATATCATCAACAATGAGGAAATTTTCAAGGAAATTAAGAGGTCTATTTGCAAATTTTTAGACATGGATAAGCAAAGAAGGAATACGAAGAAGTACAGTTTCAGACAACCCGACTTGAAAGAGTTAAGGAGTTTGACATCCTATGTATTAGATCCCTTGGAATTCAAGGCTCGTCATGGGAAGCTTCTGTCTATTCTGGCTACTCAAGTGGATGAAGGTCTAATGAGTGTGTTGGTGCAGTTCTATGATCCCTTGTACCGTTGCTTCACTTTTTCGGATTTCCAGCTTTTGCCCACGCTTGAGGAGAATGCCTATCTTGTTGGCATACCTATCCTAGACCAGTTACCGTTCAGTGGCTTGGAAAGAGTTCCTTCTTATCAAGAGATTGTTGATCTGTTGCGTATAGATGAATCTATTATTGGTGCTCATATGACTACTAAAGGTGGAATTCAAGGTCTCGCGTCTGATTTCCTCATTGATCAAGCTACTATGTTTGGGAAGGCCATGAGTGAGGACGCCTTTGAGGCCATATTTGTACTTCTCATCTATGGGCTAGTGTTATTCCCCAACATCGACAAGTTTGTGGATGTGAACGCCATTAGGATTTTCTCTACTCTTAATCTCGTTCCTACTCTGTTGGGTGACACTTATTTCTCTTTGCATATGAGGAATGCAAAGGGTGGTGGTACCATTGTATGTTGTTTGCCTCTGTTGTACAAGTGGTTTATTTCGCACTTGCCTCAGACGCTCGCCTTCAAGGAGAACAAAGGATGTCTACGGTGGTCCACGAGACTTATATCTCTCACTAATGATGATATCTTTTGGTACAACCGTGTATATGATGGTGTGCAAATTATCGACTCTTGTGGTGAATTCTCCAATGTACCTCTTCTTGGTACATGCGGTGGAATTAACTACAACCCTATTTTGGCACGTCGTCAGCTTGGGTTCCCCCTAAAGGATAAACCCAATAACATTCTGTTAGAGGGTGTGTTCTTTCAGGAGGGTAAAGATCCCCAAGGCTTGAAGGGCAGGATGGTTCGCGCTTGGCGCAAGATCCATAAGAAAGGAAGGAATGAGCTAGGTCCGAAGAACTGTATCGCTTTGGAACCCTATACCTCTTGGGTTAGGAGGAGAGCTTCCGAGTACCTCATGCCTTATGAGTATCCAAGACCCACACCTTTGGTTGTGGCTGGGCCTTCAACCCTCCCTAGCCAAGGAGTAGAGAAGTTGAGAGACGAAGACCGTTCGCGTGTTTGGATCCGTGAACGAGAGGAGTTGCTTCAGCAGATATGAGAGAAGGATGCTTTGATAGAGTTCCTTGAGAACTAGGTTATTGATGATCCTGATGATGCATTGACTTCTCTACTTCCTCAGTCTTCCAAGTTTTGGAAGAGGGTCAGGATTAAAACGTTCCAACATGATCAGATGGCCAGGAGGTGTGCCAACACACCATCAGAGGTAGGGCTCCGATGACCTTCACCGGACTGGTCCAACTTCATCTCAATGGAAAATGAAAAACATGGACACTATTTCAAAGAGAAAATGCCCAGGATCTCGAATATGGCCTCAATTTTCTCCAATTCCAAGTATATCAAAACATACAGGGATTTGAATTTTGAGGATCATGAATTGAGTTGCTTCGATTTGACCTTAAAGTAACTTAATCTTATTGCCTACATTGGTAGGACTTCAGCCAACCAAAAATTAAAGAGAATGGTGAAGAATTGAGAGAGAATCGAAAAGATAAAGTTTCTGAAAAATCACCTTTGAGGGAGCTTGAATCTTGCTTGATCTTGCTTCCAATTGGCCTTGGCTTGACTTCAGATGCTTGCAGGAAGTGAAATGGAACAAGGAAAGGCTTGTATTCTTGGAGTTTCAATTTCAAAACTGAAGTGAAATTGAAACTCGATTTTCAATTGAAAACCTTCAAGTTTATCCTCTAATGGTGAGGGTTAGGATTGCAGGTTCAAAGCTTGGGCAAGGTCTCCCCAATTCTGAGTAGAAGGGGTCTTATTTATAGGTTATGCATTTTCTTTTCACACTATTCATTCAAAATGCCAAAAATAGAAATCTCCCTTGCATGGATGCATGGGAGTATGATAGGCCCATCCAATGATGCCAAATGATCCATAAGCTTGTGTTATTCAACCTGAAATTATGTCACACAATCATGCATAAAGGAAATTAATGTTGAACATAAATCTTACCAAATGGAACCTTGTGAAGAACTCATACACAAGTCCCTCAATTCTTGGCCAAATGAGATGATCTCGGACTTTTTGGAAACGTGAGATCAAGGGGATTAACTTTCATGTTGAACACGTTTCCATTTGAAGCTTCTATCATGATGAATTTTGAGGTAGAAGTTTGGGAAATCAAACATAATTGAAATTTTTCTATGTCCCAAGTCAAATGTTCACTCCTCCCACTTTGAATAATTTTTTCTATGCGCTTCAAATGGAAAAAGTTCCTTCATCAAAGTTGTATCTCTTTCAAGCCTCTTAAATTTAGTCACACATTTGAACTCATTTGTATTTGTCATGAAGGAGTTATGCATTTTAGAAGTTGAGGAAAATCTCTTGTTCAATGGTAATGACCCAAAATAACCTATAATGTTTCCTCTTGGCACATCCATTTTCAAGTTTAATTTGAAGTTTCTCAAAGAATAAAAATTGGAGAGGACATCTTGAATTTGATCATGAAACTTATATGGCCTTCATCTCATAAAAATTGATCAAGTTTTGGTCCTTGAAATTTGACCTCCTAACTAGGGCACAGACAAAATGACCTATAATCTTTCACCATACAAAATGACTTTCCAAGCAAAAATAGATCTTGACCTAAACATGAACATTGTTTGGAATGTCAGAAGGAGTAACGTTTATCTTGGAATCATTTTCATATGACAAAAATTGTAGGAGATAGGGTCTAGGGAACCCTAGTTTTGACCAGTTGACTTTCTCTAGTCAACCACCATGAACCAACTTGCAAACTTGAAGTTCTATTGATTTTTGGGACTCATGGAGGATCATATATGTATAAGATGATGTAATATTAAGTATCCCTTAAATTATTTGAATAAATATTGAAGAAACTTGCTGAGGAACTCACACAAGATACCCAGATGAATTAGGGCTTCCAAGGCAAACAAGCTTCAAACTCTAGATGAATTCTTGATCAAAATGATAAATGAAGATCATGAGGATCCATATATGATATCTAGATTCAACGTGAACCATCTCTTGATTAGTCTCCTTTCATTTAGGGTCTCAAACCCTAGATATGTGCTTGATGAGGCATTGGTGGATGCACACACTACCTACAAAAGAAGCAAAGCTATACATAGACATATTTTTGGTGTTTTGGTTGGTAAATAAATAAAAACAAAGTATAATACAATCAAAAGTGCTTGGTGATCTCTCCCGATGCAAACCCGATGAATAAGGGTAAGGAGGATGCCAAGGTGTGATCCCAAAGCCAATGCAAATGATGAGATAACATGAGGGATCTTAGGGTCAAAATTGGGGTCTTACAGCTACCCCTATTTAAGGACATTCTAACTGAGGATGTGAAGGTTTAAATCTTCATATCAACTCAATAGAATGGACTTAAATAACAACATCTAGAAACAAATTTTGGTCCCTAAGAGACCTCATTATGCATATGACATGAATGTTAAAATAATCTTTGTGGGAAATATATTTCCACAAAGGAAAGGAATCCGGAGAGACTGAAAATCCATAGGAGCATATTCGATAAGGAAAGCTCACTGAGGAGACAAAGAATCTGGGGGATAAAAGGTTGTGTGTAGGCCAGGCTACAACTTGAAAATTGTTGTTGGCGCGAGGGGATATCCATGAAAATAAATCAATGGAAGGACTCGGTTTGGGGATAAGGGAAAATCTGCAGGGGAAATGGGTAAATCATAATAAAACTGAAATACTCGAATCAAACAGGAAAAGGCGATTCCACTCAGGAAATACACACTCAAACTCAACTGGGGAAGAATGAACTTTAACACAGGAGTACCAGAGATATATTATCTATCACCGGTTACTAGGTAGAAAGATAATATATTCTGACAGAGGTACATCCGTTACCGGTTAGGGTAAACATATCAAGGATGACTCACTAAGGAGAAAAAGGTGTATTCATTACCGGTTTTTGGGTAAGAATAACCTACTAGGGACAGAACTCAAATAGGATTTACAACTACCAGTTACTGGGCAGAAGACCAAAAAGAGAGTATTCGTCACTGGTTAAAATGAACATATCAACGATAAACTCAAAGGAGGAATATCCTTCATCGGTTAGGATGAACATATCAAGGATAGACCACTGGGGGAAAGAGGAAGAGTATCTGTTACCGGTTAGGGTAAACATATCAAGGATAAACTGCCTGGGAGAAATAGGAATTATATCTATCAGTTACTGGATAGAATACCAAAGAGAGAATATCCGTCATCAGTTAGGATGAACATATCAAGGATAGACTCAGAGGGGAAAGATAAAATAGGAATTACGACTACCGGTTACTGGGTAGAACACCAAAGAGAGAGTATTTGTCACCAATTAGGATGAACATATCAAGGATAAACTCAGCAGGGGGAAAACTAAAATAGGAATTACAACTAAGGGTTACTGGGTAGAATACCAACAAGGGGAGAGAAAATCCGTCACCAGTTAAAGTGAACATATCAAGGACAAACTCTCTGGGGAATGAAATAGGGATTACAACTACCTTTTTACTGGGTAGAAATCCAACACGGAAGAATATACGTCACCGGTTAAGATGAACATATCAAGGATAAACCACTTGGGGAAACATGGTAACGAATCCGCTGGGAAAACAAAGGAAGTAGATTACATTTTACCGAGTATTGGGCAAAAGGTAAAGTACTCAACGTCAAGAAGAATATTACTAGTTACTGGGTAATAAACTCTCGGGGACCAAAAGATCTACCTAGGTAATAACTAGAAAGAAACGGTCAAACAAAGACTCAACCCAATGAGGATATAACTCAAGGGGAGTGGTTCCATCCAAATAATTGGCTGGGGAGGAAACTAAAATAATAGTCATCCACGAGGAAATAACTCTGTGGGGAATGAGAAAGGTTAAACTCTTTCTACTTAATGGGTTGACACTCTACAATTGAAGGAGTACAATCACACTAAATCTGCATGGGGAGATAATATTACCAAGGTAGGGGATCAAAATAAAGGAATCAAATGCAATAAAATGCATAATGAAATATATGATGCGGTGTTATATGCATGAATATGTATGTATGTGATTATGATTATGTTGACAATAACAACACCAAGGATACAAATAACGAAGATTTAAATCATCACTACAAAACTCGGCTAATCTCAACAAGATGGAAATACCAACTAGAGAAAATGCTAAGTATGAAAATAAATCATCTAGCCCTGAATGAATCAACTATGGCCGGGGAAAGGCCTGGAGAACATGCTTTCAATTTATTACAGCAAACTCTGCGGGGGAGAAGAGAATATTGCTGAAGGAAGATCAACCGCTCATGTCGAGGATAAAAAAAATATCTAATGAGGATCAAGTTGTAAACATTGCGGGGAATTTTAGGTCAACACCATATGAAGTGGGAGACAATCCTGCGGGGGACTAAAATCAAACACTGCTCAGAATCCAATACTGCCGGGAACAAAGGATATCCATATCAGAAGATGAACTCCGCCGGGGAAAACAAGAGATAAAACTCTGTACGAGGATTTAAGCAAAATGCTGGAGATGATATGAACAAGATCGTCACATTCCAAATTCTTCTTGGAAGTCGCGAAATAAACCAATTCCGAGGTAAAGATAAACGGATCTGATTCACACAAAGGAGAAACTGCCGAAGTTATGCAACACAATTATGCAAACGGAAACTAAATAAAGGTTCCGGATCTCAAGGGTCTAATCATAAGACTTGGGAACATAGATTTGCAAAGGGGATCAATCATCAGCTCAAGTGGAGATGAGACCCACTGGATTTACCAGGGATGATGAAATATTCGGGGAGAAACCCATCAACTAAGTCGGGGATAAATGAAGAACTATTGGGGAAGAAAATAGTTACCAAACCAACTGCTTGGGGAAGACCAACAATGCTTCACAATTCAAGACTTACCTGTTCTCATATTTCTATTGGCATTCCTTGCCGAAATCGATTATTCTTACAATGATTGTTTTTATTATTTAAGAAAACAATTATGATTAATTTATTTTAAAATTATCATAATAAAAATTCAATTTTATTTAGCAGAAGTAAACAAGAATAGAAATAATTGGATAAAATCTCAACTGTATTTAATGGAATGGTAATCCGTAAATGACGAGACTACATAGATCTTTATAAAGTTGAAAATGGTAATTTTCATGGAAAATGGCTACATTGAATACAATGATCACTACTCTCCCTACCAACTTCAATATCCATTGTGCTTGTCTTTAGTTGAGAATGATGAATCAGAACCAAATGACTTGCTCAAAACTGCTTCCCAGTATTATGACCAACCGAATGCAGTTACTTGCCATGATCCCTAATTTTTGCCTAGATTTCCCCAAGGTGGGGTACTTAATCTACCAGGATAAATTTATGTTTTATGTCTCTAACTTTTACCTGGATCGCCCTTTCGGGTTTTCTATCCACCGAGACGCTCATTTTTGCCTAAGCCGCCCTTTCGGGTTTTCAACTTAGCGAGTTGTTCTTTTCTTTTTAGACGAAGTATTTCTTAACTGCATCGCCATTCATAGGACGAGTAAACTCTTCACCATCCATAGTTGTAAGAATCAAAGCACCGCCTGAAAAGGCTCTGTTAACAACATATGGGCCTTTGTAATTAAGAGTCATTTGCCCCTAGCATCAGGTTTGAAAGATAAAATCTTCTTGAGCACGAGGTCACCTTCTCGAAACACACGAGGTTTGACCTTGTTATCAAAAGCTTTCTTCATTCTCTGTTGATATAACTGACCATGACACATGGCATTCAATCTCTTCTCTTCAATTATATTCAACTGGTCATATTTGGTCTGGCACCATTCAACTCTATCAACTTGGCTTCCATCAAGGTACGCAATGATGGGATCTCAACCTCCACAGGGAGCACAACTTCCATGCCATAAACAAGAGAGAAAGGGGTTGCCCCTGTTGAAGTGCAGATGGATGTACGATACCTGTCACACCCTGATTTTGACCTTAAATCACGGATTTCGTACATTCATCATAGTTGTCACATCTCTACATAGCATACCATGCATTTCATACCGCATAGTGCGTAGAATATCAGTCGAAATAATTTTTTCAGATCTACAGGCAAACCGGTTGAATTAATCAACGGATGTGCGTCAAATCAGTGGACGAAAATTTTTAAAATCAAACTTTCAGACATCAGCTTTATTAATCTATGTTTCACGTAGTTTAATCTGGTATGCTCGATTTATTTTTCAGCTAATTTTTCAGCCACTTTTTGATCAGTTCGAGCCTGTTTAACCGGTCAAAATTTATTTCAAAATAAAAAGAAAAGCTGTATTTTTCCAATAAATTTATTTCGCACTGATCATTTTGGTGCATTCATTTTAATTTTTCGAGCACTTTTGCGCCCGACTTTTTTTCATTGAGTCTGTTTATTTTTATCTTTTTGTCAATATATTTGAAATAATTAAATAGAATTAACTGTAGTTTTATTTCAATTTTATTGTAATTATTTTTTAGTGTTTAATTTTATTTAGTTGTAATTAGTTTTAATCATTTTTGTCTCTAACAACACTCAAAAGGGTATTTATGGCATTTAATTAATTGAAACCCTAGACAATCAGTATATATGCTAAAGTTGGTGACTTGTGAAATGGGGGAGATCCACACAAAAATGAACGGTAGCCGCTACCAATGTATCCCATAACATATCAACTCTCTCTCTCTCCCTCTCTCTCTCTGAGTTTTCAAATCAGGAAAAATTGGAATAGAAAAGTGAAGGAAGATACAATTATTCTTTCTTGAAAAAATGTGATGCACCTCTGTAACTTTCTATTATCCACTCTAACCTCTTTCAATACTTCGTTACTAGTTCAAAAGAAAAACAAAAGATTGAAAAAGAAAAGTAATAAAACAAATCTTCCCAAACTCACTTACAAACACATTACTACATTAACAACACAACCTTGTATTTTTATCCATGCTACAAACACTACTTTACCACTAAATACCATTTTACACTACCAACCTCATACTTTCTTCAGGTGATGCACGATGCTTCCACCATAACAATCAATATAGCTTGCTTTGGTAATCACCTTGTTCACTTTTTTTTTTTTTTTTATATATAACTTGGGTTTGTTTTGGTTAATGTTTTAGAGCTTGATTTTGTAAGTTTTCTTTAAGCTTTGTTATTATTCATTGTTTGAGTGAGTTAGAAACATGGAAGAGGAGGAGAGTTTTTGGTGCTATATGTTCAAAGTGAGCAAGAGAGAGATTGAGAGAGCCTAGAGTTTGCTTATTTAGTTTGGGTTTTCTTGTGTCTGCAAGTGCATAGAGTGGAGAAGAAGATTTATCCATTCATTCTTGTTTTAATTTGTTTTTTTAAAATAAAATGATGACATATATTCCTTATGAATTGTTTTTTTTGTTTTTTTTTCTAAAAGTGGAAAATGCTATTGATAGTGAAAGTGGGGGCCGATACTCCCATGAGTTGTTTTTATTTATCTTTTCTTTATTTATTATTTATTATGTTATTTATTTTATTTTTCATTATTTTTCTTCTTTTTTATTTTTTTAAAGAAAGTTAGAGTTGGTGTTAATTTAGGCCCATTTGAATCTTCGTACTTAGACCCATATTCATGTCTATACCACTCTTATGTTTTATTTTATTTTATAGTCTTTTAATTTTTATTTATTTTTATTTTCCTACATTTCTTGTAGTTAATTTGATTATCTAGATAATTAGTAATTTGTTTGGTTAAAAATTTTATTTGATTAGTTAGAGTTTAATTGGTTATTATTTATTTATTTATTTATTTATTTTTTTGTAATTTGTTTAGTAGATTATTTGTTTAATCGATTTCATTATGTTTAGTCTCTTAATTAAGTTATCTCTATCAATGTTCATATGGCGATGTAAAATATTTTGGTTGTTGCCACTTTTTATTGCGTTGTGATCTCGGAGTTAAAATTAAATTTAACTTTCGAAAATTGTTTGGACGCATAAATTCAGTTGGCTCGACTTCTTATAGAGGGGTTCTTATATGAATCTACTCTAAGTTAGCTTAGAGCTAAATTTAGTTTGCTCTCGATTTCAATTGGCATTCAGTCCCGTGGCTTATTCTTGGGCCTTCTTTCAATGAGCTCTTAAGCAATATTAACTTAATTTTCTATAATTTCAAACTTTCGTACATTGATCATTTTAATTTAATTTCAAATCATTTTCTTAAATAAAATCAGAAGAAAAAGATTATCCTGGATGGAATATCCAGTCGTAATCCTGAATATTAGGCCCAAGTTGTAAGAGCTTGCAAGCCATAAGTATTCGTCTTTTCTTCAAAACACTATAATATTTAAATCTTTTTTCTCAATAAAATATGAAAAAAAAGATTATCCTGGATGGAATATCCAGTCGTAATCCCGAATATTAGGCCCAAGTTCTAAGAGCTTGCAAGCCATAAGTGTTCGTCTTCCCTCCAAAACACTTGTAAATATTTAAATCATTTTCATAATTAAAATTGAAAGAAAAAGATTACCTGGGTGAAAGGTCCAGACGTAGTCCAGAGTATTAGACCCAAGTTGTAAGAGCTTGCAAGTCATAAATACTCGTCTTTCAAACCCCAAAAATACATTCAACCAATCAAAGTCTTTATTCACCATTGTGCGATTGATTAGAAAAACCTTTTCATAAACGAAAGACACCT
This sequence comes from Lathyrus oleraceus, assembly GCF_024323335.1. Lineage (NCBI taxonomy): Eukaryota > Viridiplantae > Streptophyta > Magnoliopsida > Fabales > Fabaceae > Lathyrus > Lathyrus oleraceus. The sequence goes on from NC_066579.1 coordinate 117,152,078, forward strand.
TGTCTTAAGGTGATGTAAAGCAATGCTTCGGCCATAATTATTGAGTTGAGATAAGTGACGTTTTTCCGAATGTTGATTTGTAAATCCATTCAATATGTGGTATACGTCCGCTCCTCATCTGTTTTGGGTAAAACAATGTTTTCGTCGATTAATATAATATAACTTTCGCTAAAATCGACTAACAAACAAATATTTTTCTACCCAGAACTACGTAAGCCTTGAGTTCTCTATTGAGATACGTAGGAGCAGGATTGGGAAATCTTGTCAGGCCCATTAATAAAAAACTTAGGTTTAGTCCCTTTCGTTGCAAAAAATCTAAAAACATCTCCTCCTTTCTTTTGATCATATTCTTCTTTTCCTCATAATAACTTGAGAAGCCTAACATTTCAAGCTAACACTAACGCGCACAATTAACCTAATGGTTCCCGTTGAGTACAATAGAGATGAGGGGTGCTAATACCTTCCCCTTGCGTAACCGACTCCCAAAACCTGATTTGGTTGCAACGACCATAATCAATGTCATTCTTTTTTTAGGAATAAATAAAGTTCGGTGGTGACTCTGTTTATTCCATTATGCGAGCGTGTGATTGTGCTTCGCTAGGTCGTGTTCCCATTTTTCGAGCTGTGACAGTACCCATGCAAAGCAAATGGGAGTATCTCATGCCAGTCTTTGTATGTCACAACCATCTTTTGAATGATTTTCTTGATGTTCTTGTTTGCAGCTTCAACAGCCCCATTCATCTTGGGTCTGTAGGGAGAAGAATTATGATGTGCAATCTTGAAGTCCTTACAAAGAGCTTCCACCATATTATTGTTCAAGTTAGATCTATTATCAGTAATGATCTTACTTGACACACCGTAATGACATATAATCTGATTCTTAATAAATCGGGTCACCACCTGCTTGGTCACATTTGCATATGATGCCGCTTCGACCCACTTTGTGAAGTAGTCAATAGCCACCAGAATGAAACGATGTACGTCAAAGCTTTAGGATCAATCATATCAATTCCTCACATGGAGAAGGGCCATGGAGAGGAAATGACATTCAACAGTGTCTGACGAACATGAATCTTATCTGCATAGATTTGACATTTGTGGCATTTCTTCACAAACTTACAATAATCAGATTCCATTGTCAGTCAATAGTAACCTGCTCTCAACATCTTCTTTGCCATAGAATATCCATTGAAATGAGTACCAAATGAACCTTCATGGACTTCATTCATCAACAGGTCTGCTTCGTGTCTATCCATGCATCTGAGCAAAACCATATCGAAGTTTCTCTTGTAAAGCACATCCTCATTCAGGTAAAAATTTCCAGCTAATCTTCTCAAAGTCTTCTTATCTTTCAAAGATGCCCTAGGTGGGTAAATCTGACTTTGGAGGAAACATTTGATATCAAAATACCACGTATTTTCATCTTTGATCTCTTCAACAACAAACACATGAGCTGACCTATCAAGACACATCACAGTCAAATTAGGAACTTCATTCCAAAATTTCACCATAATTATTGAAGCCAACGTTGCAAGAGCATCTGCCATCCGGGTTTCATCTCGAGAGATATGATGGAACTCAACCTTTGTAGAGAAATTTGAAATCCTCCTCGCGTAGTCCCTATATGGTATCAAACCATGTTGATTCATCTCCCATTCACCTATGATCTGATTCACCACCAAAGCGAATCTCCATAGACGTCAAGATATTTTATTATGAGATCAATGGCATCTTCAAGCCCCATAATGTAGGCTTCATACTCAGCCATGTTGTTCATACACTTGAAGGTCAATCTAGTTGTAAATGGAAGATGAGTGCCTTGAGGAGTAATAATCACTGCCCTAATGCCATTACCATACGAATTAACAGCTCCATCAAATACCATGCCCCAACGGGAACCAGGCTCTGGCCCTTCTTCAAGCAATGGTTCATCACAATCTTTCATCTTCAAGTAAAAAATCTCTTCATCAGGAAAATCATATTGTACTGACTTATAATCTTCGATCGGTTGGTGAGCCAAATGTTCATCCATGACACTACCTTTGATTGCTTTGTAAGATTGGTATTCAATATCATACTCAGATAACAACATTTGCCAATGGGAAATCCTCCCAATTAAATCAGGCTTCTCGAAGATGTACTTGATTGGATCTATTTTAGATATCAACCAAGTAGTATGATTCAACATATATTGGCGTAGACGCTTAGCAGCCCAAGCCAAAACGCAGCATGTCTTCTCAAGCATCGAATACCGAGTCTCACAGTCGGTGAATTTCTTACTGAGGTAGTAAATTGCATACTCTTTCTTTCCTGATTCATCTTGCTGACCAAGAACACAACCCATACTCTCATCAAGCACTGTCAGATACATGATCAACGGTCTTCCTTCAACAGGCAGAGATAGAATCGGAGGCTCAAGCAGATACTCTTTGATACCATCAAAAGTTTTCTGGAAATCTTCGGCCCAATCACAAGACTGATCTTTCCGAAGAAGCTTGAATATAGGTGCACATGTGGCAGTCATATGCGATATAAATCTTGAGATATAGTTCAAGCGGCCGAGAAAACCCCTGACTTGCTTCTCAGTTTTGGGCGCATGCATCTCTTGTATTGCTTTGACCTTGGTAGGATTAACTTCAATACCCTTCTCACTGACAATAAAGCCCAACAACTTACCAGACCGAACACCAAACGTACATTTATTGGGATTCAATCAGAGTTTATACTTCCTCAAACGATGGAATAACTTCAACAAATGTTCAACATGTTCTTCTTTATCACTTGATTTGGCAATCATATCATCAACATAGACTTCAATCTCTTTATGCATCATATCATGAAAAAGAGTGGTCATAGCTCTCTGGTACGTTGCACCAACATTCTTTAGACCAAAAGGCATCACTCTATAATAGAATGTTCCCCAGGGTGTAATGAATGTGGTCTTCTCCATATCTTCGGGTGCCATCTTGATCTGATTATAACCGGAAAATCCATCCTTAAATGAAAAGACTTTGAATTTAGTTGTATTGTCTACTAATATATCAATGTGTTGCAAAGGAAAATCATCTTTCGGACTAGCTTTGTTCAAATCTCTATAATCAACACACATACGGACTTTTCCATCCTTCTTTGGAACAGGCACAATATTGGCCACCCACTGCAGATATTCGGAGGTAACAAGAAAACCAACATCAATCTGCTTCTGCACTTCCTCTTTGATCTTTACTGCCATATCAGAATGAGTTCTTCTCAACTTCTGCTTGACCGGCGGGCATTCTGGCTTCAACGACAATCTATGCTTCCCAATCTCAGAATCCAATCTAGGCATGTCTTGATATGACCAAGAAAATACATCGTAATAATCTCGAAGAAGATCAATCAACCCCTTCTTAGCTTCTGGACACAGTTAAGACCCAATCTTGACTTCCTTTATATCATCCTTGGAATCCAAGTTGACCAATTCAATATGCTCTTCAAACGGTTGAATGGGTTTTTCCTCGTGCTCAAGCAAACGAGATAATTCATCAGATACTTCTTCATCATCAGTCTCTTCCTCAGCTTCAAACACAGGGAAATCAAAGTTTGGTGAGGGAGTAGGATCATTGTATTAGATGGGTTTGAGAACCAACCTGCATAATGATTTGATATTTTGATTTTAGAGAAGTGGAGTGTGATTAAATATTATGCAGATGGAAGATTATTATTTATTTATGTTTTTTGTGATTACCATTTTCAAAAAAAGCAAGAAGTAAAAATAAAACATCATAGATGTGGATAAATAAAATTGTATTTTATTGATGATAATAATAAAAATGCCCAACAATGTTCACTTCTCCCTTAGGAATAGGAGAAGTATTTTTCTCAAAATAATAGAAAACAAATTACTTAGAACAATGAATGACAACGGGAACATCAACAGCAACCCAATTGTTGCAAGTCTGGCCATGCGTCACAAAGTTTGCGCAAGCTTCGTCTTCATCACCACTATCTTCAATAACGACAGCTGAGTGTTGATCATTCCCATTAATGAACCCTCCATTGCGGAGTACTGGTTGCATAACTTTGACTTTGGCGTTGAACGACCTTGGTTGAAATCCCAATCCAGCTATGTTCTTGTTCTCGGCAATCTCCACAGCACACCCCCACTGATCAATGCTTCCAGCTTGAATAGCCTCTTGCACATCTTTCAAAGAAGACATTGGTGCCCCAGTTTTCTTCAACTCATCAGCAATAAATAAGGCTTGGAACAGCGTTCCAACCTCCTCCTCAGCTTCAACATATGTGAAAGATGACATATGGCTCACTAATAATGCCTTCTTTCCACCAACAATGACAAGCTTGTCGTTCTTCACAAATTTCAGCTTCCGGTGTAGAGTAGACGTCACTGCTCCAACTTCATGAATGCATGGCCTTCCTAACAAACAACTATAAGTCGGGTGGATATCCATTACCTGGAAAGTAATCTGGAAATCACTCAGACCTATCTTCACTGGAAGGTCCACTTCACCAATGACAGTTTTACGAGAATCATCTAACGCTTTGACAACCACGCCACTATACCTCATCGGGGCGCCTTGATATAAGAGTCTTGACAAAGTAGATTTAGGAAGCACATTCAAAGATGACCCAGTGTCAACCAGCACATTGGACAGAGCGTCCTCTTTGCAATTCATAGAAATATGGAGTGCCAGATTGTGATTTATGCCTTCCTCAGGAAGCTCCTCATCGCAAAAACTCAAATTATTACAAGAAGTAATATTGGCAACTATGTGGTCAAATTGATCCACGGTCACATCATGCTCAACATAAGCCTACTCTAGCACTTTCTACAATGCCTCCCTATGTGCTTTAGAATTCATCAGCAATGATAGTACATATATCTTTGACGGAGTCTGGAGTAGCTGCTCCACAACATTGAATTCACTTCTCTTTATCAACTTTAGCACTTCATCATCATCGTTAGTCTTCAACTTGTTGGACTCACTAGACTGACACGTTGGAGCACTAACCGGATTCACCACTAGAATCTCTACTTTCTTACTTGTTGCCACATCTTCTACTACTTTTGAGAAAATTGGACTGAATACTCGACCGCTACGGGTCACCTTTGCAATATCGGCAATATTCACCACTGAATTTGCGACTGGTAAAGGAACCTCTTAACCATCTTCAATCATAGTGGCATTGTATTGATACGGCATAACTTTATCGGATGAGTAGGGGACAGGGCCCGCTAACCATATAACCAACGATGATACCGATCTATTGACATTATTGTTGCTGCTACTATCAAAGTGAATAACTAACCGCTCAGGGGTCTTGAATACAGGCACAATCACATTCACATCATCTATATCCCTCGACTATTGAATCTAGATTACATTCTCATCCATCAATTTCTGGATATCCCACTTGATGATCATATGCCAACGGGGGTTCATGCTACAGATTACACAACCATCATGGTCATGTTCACAATCACTGATTGAACATAAGGTTCTATGCATTTCTACCAACGACCTACAGATACATTGTTCATCAAAAACTCGGAAATTCCCTGGACAGTTGTCCACCATGTTGACAGAGGTGTTACCAGGAGCAGGCAACGAATTGTCTTTCACGTTTGACGCTCTGTCCTCAAAGGGAACCATGCCACTCTTCACAAGCTTTTGAACTTCATATTCCAATGGATAGAAGTTCTCTATGTCATGGCCAGGGGCTCCCTGGTGAAAGGTACAGTGAAGTTCAGGTTTGAACCACCATGGTGGTGGCTCAATAATTTGCGGAGGATTTCTTGGTGGAATGAGATTCTTGAGAACCAATGATGGGTACAACTCTGCATACGTCATAGGAATAGGGTCAAAAGAGACATTCTTCCTCTCGAAATTTTGTTGATGATGATTATTGTTGTTGTTGTTGTTGGCTCTTTTTTGTGGTTGTTAATGTTGTTGTTGAACTGGAACTGATTGATTGGAATTGTTGGAAAAAACTAGAATTACTGAAGAAACTTGATGTTGGTGTTGACGAGGTTAAGAACTCTTTCTTACACGAGGCCTCCCCTGCCTCACCATTGATACTGAATTAGTTTCTCCTTCCTTCCTCTTAGATAAACTCCCACCATACTTCTTGCTGGCCGATGCTTCTTCTTTAGACAAAAGTCCTTCACGGACTCCTTCTTCTAGCCTCATCCCCATATTTACCATTTCGGTAAAGTCATTGGGGGAAATTGTAATCATACGTTCGTAATAAAACGAACTCAACATCTTCAAGAAGACTTTTGTCATTTCCTTCTCCTCAAGAGGTGGACTTATCTGGGTAGCAAGCTCTCTCCATCTCTGAGCATACTCTTTGAGTGTCTCCTTATCTTTCTGAGACATTAACCTCAAATGGTGTCTATCATGCACCATATTCACATTGTACTTATACTGCTTGACAAAGGCCTCACCTAAGTCATTGAAAGTATGGATGTTGGCACTATCCAACCCCATATACCATCTTAAAGCAACTTCATTCAAACTGTCTTTGAAATAGTGAATCAACAACTGATCATTATCAGTCCGAGTATACATTTTTCTGGCATACATCACAAGATGGCTTAGTGGGCAAGTGTTCCTTTTATACTTTTCAAAGTATGGGACCTTGAACTTCATCGGGATCTTAACATTAGGGACCAAATAGAGTTCAGCAGCACTCTTCCCAAACAAGTATTTCCCTCTCAGGGTCTTCAATTCCTTACGCAACTCGAGGAATTGGTCTTTCATCTCATCCATCTTCTCATATACATCTGGGTCCTCAAACGGCTCAGAGTGATAAATAGTATCCTCAACGCAAGGAAGAGTATGAACAATCGGAGGTGGCACTGACATGACCGGGCTAGATGTCTTTATAGAAACAAATGTGGGTGCATACCCTTCTTGCACAAAATTTGGTGGTATTCCCCAAGGGAATCCAGCAGGCATAGACTGATTGGCAGCAGCGACTGAAACAGTTAAGGCAGCAACCTCGGAAATAACAGTTCTTTGAGGAGGAGGAGTTGTGGGAGTTGGTGAAGATGGATTCTGTGCAGCAACGACAGATTCCATTAGCGTCGTTAATTCGGCGATCTCGTCCTTCAGCTCTTGGTTCTCTTGCTCTATATATTCCATGATTCTCGGTTGATTAGTGCGAGTATTATATCGGTGAGTCAGCTTGGTTGATGCACAGAAGAAGAACTAATAAAACATCTGGCGGAAGAAAAATCTGTTATGCATATGATGCATGAAATGTAATGTTTTTGATTGTTTTTAATTTCAAGGAACACATGAAGTCCTATTTCAAATATAATAATAATAACAATAATTCAATTCACCATAAAATTTCTTTTTATTAATAAAAATTGGAAGGATTACACTGAGTACAATTTCAAAAACCAAAATACAAATACAAGAGAAAAGGAAACTATCTTCCTAAGGATCCCTAATAGCTGCCCCAGATGATCCAGCGATGGGTGCATACTTCCTTCGGATGCATCGAATCTCAGACTCAGAGGATGTCTTCATCTGAGCCTTCTCAAGAACTAACTAATCAATAATCTTCTTCCAAGCACCGGAAGGCTGAGGCATACTAGAGGAAGGTAGACCCTCTGGCTCTCTCTGTCTCTTCACTGCTCGGTCTTCAAGAATCTCGATAAGCGCATCCTTGTCCTTTGACTCAAGCTACAACTCTTCATGCTTTTGGCTCAGGGCATGGAACCTCTCTCCTCGCATATCTCTCTCTTGCTTCATCTTGGTGAGTGCGTCTTCCAACTCCTCTACATCTTGGTTAGGGAGAGTTGATGGTTCAGCCATAACCACAAACATAGGTTTTTCACAGGCATATGGCATCTTCAGCTCCAAAGATCTCTTCTTCACCCAAATAGTGTAAGCTTCCAAAGCTACATAGTTTCATGGACCAAGCTCGGATCTTCCTTTCTTATGCACATTATGCCAAGCATGTATCATCCTCTTCTTCAAATGTTGGGGATCTGTACCCTCTTGATAGAATAAACCCTCTAACTGAACATTATTAGGCTTATCTCTCAAGGGGAACCCAAGTTGGCGACGAGCCAAAGCATGGTTGTAGTTGATTCCTCCTTGTGTACCAATGCGAGGCACATTAGAGAACTCACCACAACTATCAATAATATCCACACTACTCAATGCAGAATCAAACCAAACAATATCATCATTAGTGAGAGACATAAGTCTTTGGGACCACTGTAGACATTGCTTGTTTTCCATGAAAGCATACGTCTAAGGCAAGTGCGAAATAAACCACTTTTATAGAAGAGGAACACATCACACAATAATTCCACCACCTTTAGAATTCCCCAAATGCAAAGAGAAATACATGTCACCCAACAGAGTAGGAACAAGATTCCCAATCAAGAAGATTATAATGGCGTTAACATCAACAAAACCGTCAATGTTATGGAACAAGGCTAAACCGTAGATGAGCAATACAAAGATAGCTTCAAAAGCATCCATGTTACCGGCTTGAGCAAAAACAGTACCTTTACCAATGAGGAATTCAGAAGTCAACCCAAGAATACCTCATTTCCTCACCAAATGAGCATCAATCTTAGATTTCTTCAGGTGAAGAGCTTCAGCTATGATATGAGACATGGTAATCTCCTCCAATCCACTAAAAGGCACCTTATCAGATACGGGTATTCCCAAGAGATTGGCATACTCCTCTAACATAGGTACAAGCTGATAATCGGGAAAAGTGAAGCACTGGTAGATAGGATCATAGAACTGAACCAAAACACTCAAAAGTCCTTCAACCACATCAACAGATATTACAAACAAAAGCTTCTCATGACGTTACTTGAAGTCCAAGGGATCTAATACAAAAGATGACAACTTCGTTAGCTATTTCAGATAAGGACATCTGAAACTGTACTTCTTAGTGTTCCTTCGTCCATAATCCATGGTCTGAAAATATTTGCAAATAAGACCTCAGTTCCTTTAAATTTATTTTTCTGTGATGAATGTTATGATGCGCATGTATGCATGAATGCAACAATCATACACAACGGATCACACACATGGCAACACAAACAAAGGTCAAGGGATGAATCGAGTCATTGTCAAGATCAATCATCCATTTTGGTGGATTATGGTTTTCACCTTATCAACACCCAAGTTCCATTGATATTAACAAGACTTGATCGGATCAACCGAGAATCAAAGGGTTTGTTGTGAGTCACGAGCATGGATTCAGGTTAAGGACCATCCCAAAGGAGTGTACTAAGGATAAAAACTTGTAGATCATGTTCTAAAAAGTTCCCAGAGTCTTAATCCCATCTATAAGATATTATAGGTTAGGATTAATGACTCATCAGCCCATAATATTCTCAAGAGGAACTCGTCTGAGTGTAGTATCGCGTAACAACTGTTATCAGGTCTACACCTGAACAGTCTCCGCACTACGTCCTAAATAGGCTAAGTTAGGTTAAATGTTCTACGGTTCTCAGCTTCTTGGACTCCAAATCAGAGGAAGTAATGCCTATCAACAAATAACTTGTGTGACATCAGTAACTCCAAAAGGGTCTCCACTGAGTAGATGGGTCTCAAGCTAACTTGTTAAGGACTAGTCCACACAAGTTGAACATGACTATACCATCCTCCTATCTTAATTTCACTCAAGTTCGGGTTAGAACTTATCTCACCACTCAGAGATCACCAAGCACAACAGACAAATTATATCACACAAGCAATATATACAAACATCAAATATACAAAATATATACACATAAAAAAGTAGGCTAACCCCACTGAGGACTACTTCCCCAGCAGAGTCTCCACTTAATTTTTGTAGCGGTAAATTCATGACCATTAAGCTATGGATAAGCTTGACGTCAATAAAACCAGAGTCACCACCGTGCTTTTATTGTTTCCAAAGGTAAAGGGAAAAGTACGAACAAAACCCAAAGATAATAAGTTTTCAAATCGAAACAAATAAAATGCAAGAGATTACAGGTAAGGGGGTTGGTTATACATAGAGAAGGTGTTAGCATCCAAAGTGTCCTAGGTACTCATAGGGAGCCCTTTTCTATGTGTGCATATGTGTTTGGTATAAAATATGTTTGAGAAAAATAAGTCTGGGGATGAGAAAAGAATTCATTGATTATATTTTTATGTTTGACAAGACCTTCAGACTTGTGCCTACGTACCAATATAGAAATGAGGGATAAAAAAAAGGCCAAAAGTTTAATAAGAAAGGCACAAAGGCCAAAAGTTTAAGTGAAATGGTTAGTTCTTTTTGTCTTTTGAAATTAAATTCAATATGGTTAAGTTTATTTACAATTTTTGATTTAAGAAAAGATTTTAAAAATTCATTGGCATAAGGCCAAAGTTTTTAATTTAAACAATGTCTATGTTTGAAATCACAAGGAAAGAAAGTTTTTGAAAAGGGGGAGAGATTTTAAAATTTAAGAAATGGGAGGAGATGAAAAGGTTATTCTAAGCACAAATTTAAAAGTTAAGAGTTGAAGGGATCTGACCAATGGGATGAAATCCAACAGACAAGAATGTCATATAGAAAACCCCTTTTCCCTTTGGACTTTGAATCAAGAAATAATCAATAAGCAATTAGCAATATCCAGACATCATGAAGATTAAGGCATCAAATAAAGATAGCCACATCCAAGCAAGTAATTCCCATAGCTAACAGTCTTCTTTGGATAATTCAACAAGTATGCCACTAGCTCTCATGAAAGGAGAAAATGTCAAGTCTTCAAATAATGCCATGAAGAATGGGAAACTTACAATCCCACTTACTAGAATATTATGCCTTGAGGGTCAAATTTAGCTCTATGTTAAGCAATCGTAATTGGACTTATATAGAAGTCACAACTATCCGAGGCCGGACAATAAAAATTTAGGTATTAATGCATGTTAGATATTTGGTATGAAGAACCAAACTCCTACAACATACCACACACTAAAAAAAATATCAAAAGGGAGGGACCTATCTCAGTCATACTTGTATTGGTTCATCTGACACATGGTCATTGATGAACCAATTAGCCTTTAGACATTAGAGATTTCATTGGTCAAATGAGGGAATGGGAAAGAATAAGGATGAAGATGAAGAGGGAGATGAAGATAGAAACACAAATTGACCAAGGGAGGATTTTCATCAAATCAAAACCATCCATTTATTTTGGAAGATGAAATGTACATTTCATCAATCCGCTAAATCCAATGGTTTTGATCCAACAAAAGTCAAATCAACCTTGACCAAGGCCTAAACAGAAAGTCAAACATCACAAGACTATAACAATGGCTCAACATAATTTTTAAACAATTAAACAATTAAAAATCCAATTAAAATACATTTTAATTTGGTCAAAACCTAAAATCCCTTCAAAACACCAAATAAATGACCAAGGGATTTATCCTAGGTCAAACTAGGTCAAAGGACCTTAGACGAAAATTTTCACTATTTTTCAAAAGTCAGAAGTATTTTTAAACAATTAAAAATAAGCACAAAAACATTTAATTCATGAAAAATATCAAAATTAACCCAATAAATAATTTTAATTCTGAATATGGAAGAGAAAAATATTTAAAGGTTTTTGGTGAAAGTCCCATATTTTTTGAATTAAAAATGAAATTAATATAAATTAAACAAAATAAAAGGATTAAATGAAAATTCAGACAATAAAAAGAAATTAGAAAAAACAAGGGCCGTCAGATCCCCCTCATTAATTGAGGTGGCAGATCTGATGGCCAACCACGTGCTTCCATCATGTTATGTAGTCAATGCGTGTACACTTGTGGTAATTAGGAAGGAGGGCCAGGATTAAAACGTTCCAACATGATCAGATGGCCAGGAGGTGTGCCGACACACCACCAGAGCTAGGGCTCCGGTGACCTTCACCGGACTGGTCCAACTTCATCTCAATGGAAAATGAAAAATAAGGACACTATTTCAAAGATAAAATGCTCAGGATTTCAAATTTGGCCTCAATTTTCTCCAATTCCAAGTATATCAAAACATACAGGGATTTGAATTTTGAGGATCATGAACTAAGTTGCTACGATTTTACCTCAAAGCAACTCAATCTTGTTGCCTACATTGGTAGGACTTCAGCCAACCAAAAATCAAAGAGAATGGTGAAGGATTGAGAGAGAATTGAAGAGATGAAGTTTCTGAAAAATCACCTTTGAGGGAGCTTGAATCTTGCTTGATTTTGCTTCCAATTGGCCTTGGCTTGACTTCAGATACTTGCAGGAAGTGAAATGGAACAAGGAAAGGCTTGGATTCTTGGAGTTTCAATTTCAAAACGGAAGTGAAATTGAAACTCGATTTTCAATTGAAAACCTTCAAGTTTATCCTCTAATGGTGAGGGTTAGGATTGTAGGTTCAAAACTTGGGTAAGGTCTCCCTAATTCTGAGCAGAAGGGGTCTTATTTATAGGTTATGCATTTGCTTTTCACACACTTCATTCAAATTTCCAAAAATAGAAATCTCCCTTGCATTGATGCATAAGCGTGTGATAGGCCCATCCAATGATTCCAAATTATCCATAATTCTATGTTATTCAACCTTAAATGATGTCAGACAACCATGCATAAAGGAAATGAATGTTGAACATTGATCTTACCAAATGGAACCTTGTGAAGAACCCAGGCGCAACTCCCTCAATTCTTGGCCAAATAAGGTGATCTTGGACTTTTTCGAAAGGTGGGATCAAGGGAAACAACTTTCATGTTGAACACTTTTCCATTTGAATCTTGGATAATGATGAATTTTGAGGTGGAAGTTTGGGAAATCAAACATAATTGAAATTTTTCTAAGTCCCAAGTCAAATGTTCACTCCTTCCACTTTGAATAACTTTTTCTATGCGCTTCAAATGGAAAATGTTCCTAATTCAAAGTTGTATATATTTCAAACATCTTCAATTTTGTCACAAATTTGACCTCCTTTGGATTTTTCATGAAGGAGTTATGCATTTTAGAAGTTGAGGAAAATCTCTTGTTCAATGGTAATGGCCCAAAATGACCTATAATGTTTCCTCTTGGCACATGCATCTGCAAGTTGAATTTGAAGTTTATAAAAGAACAAAAGTTGGATAGGAAGTCATGAATTTGATCATGAAACTTGGATGGCCTTCATATCATAAGAATTGAGCAAGTTATGGTCCTTAGATGTTGACCTCCTAACTATGGCACACACAAAATAACCTATAATCTTTCACCATAAAAATGACTTTCCAAGCAAAACTAGATCTTGACCTCAACATGAAAGTTGTTTTTAATGTAATAAGGAGTAATGTTTCTCTTGGAAGCATTTTCATATGACAAAAATTGTAGGAGATAAGGTCTAGGGAACCCCAGTTTTGACCAGTTGACTTTCTCTGGCAACCACCACGAACCAACTTGCAGACTTGAAGTTCTCTTGATTTTTGGGACTCATGGAGGATCATATATGTATAATATGATGCAATATGAAGTATACCTTTAAGTATTTGATCAAATGTTAAAGAAAATTACTGAGGAAGTCACACAAGATACCCAGATGAATTAGGGCTTCCAAGGCAAACAAGCTTCAAACTCTTGATGAATTCTTGATCAAAATGATAAATAAATATCATGAGGATCCATATATGATGTCTAGAGTCAATGTGAACCATATCTTGATTAGTCTCCTCGTATTGAGGGTCTCAAACCCTAGATATGAGGTTGATGAGGCATTGGTGGATGCACACACTACCTACAAAAGAAGCAAAGTTATACATATACATATTTTTGGTATTTTGGCTAGTAAACAAATAAAAACAAAGTATGATACAATCAAAAGTTCTTGGTGATCTCTCCCAATTCAAACCCAATGAATGAGGGGTAAGGAAGATGCCAAGGTGTGATCCCAAAGCCAATGCAAATGATGAGATAACATGAGGGATCTTATGGTCAAAATTGGGATCTTACAGATGTCATTCTGAGACAAGTAGATAATTTCTTCATCTTCATTCTCTATAAATCTTTTCAATAAAATATACGTTTGTGAAACATTTTATGAGTTGATATGTTATTGTTGTTCAAAATGTTTGTCACTTTTTTTTTAAATTTCATTTGAGTTTATTATATCGTATGTAGATTTATTGTTTCACTAACCCCTCACTGAACATGCATTCATTTAAATTGATTTAGAAAATGATAATCTAAAAATTATGTTATATTTGAAAACTAACTTAGATCAATTAATGTTTTGTGAATTACATGCATCTTGTAATTTTTCTCTCGTTCTTTAATATATAAAATTTGGTCCAATGCCTTAAGTTCTTCAAAGAAACATTTCATTCTCATATAGTTTATTTTGCAAAGCATCAATTTGTTGACTAATTCTGAGTCATCATCATCACTATCATCATCATTATTTTAAACATTTCGTTCTCTTCTATTTTATATTACAAAACATCAAATTTGTTGAGAAATTTTGAATCATCATTGTCATCATAATAATCATCATCATCGATTAAAATAATGATGATGATAGTGATGATGATGACTCAGAATTAGTCAACAAATTGATGCTTTGCAAAATAAACTATAGGAGAATGAACAGTTGCTTTGAAGAACTTAGGGCATTGAATAAAATTCTATATGTTAAAGAGTCATATATGAATTACAAGATGTATGTAATTTGAAAAGCAGTGTAGCGTTTAAGTTGTTTTTCAAGAATAATTTAATTTTTCAAATTATTATCTTCTAGATCAATTTGAATGGTTGTAAATGTTTATTGAGGGGTAAGAAAAACTAAACAATTCACATATTTTATAATAAACTCGGATATATACAACCACGTTTGAAATGTGTAACTGTGGTGAAATATTAGTTTTATTCGTGTTTTAGTTAAATTGTTGATGTTGGGATTCGAACCAATCACCTCTCTATCTCTATCTCTCTCTCTCTCTCTCTCTCTCTCTCTCTCTCTATATATATATATATATATATATATATATATATATATATATATATATATATATATATATATATATATATATATATATATATATATATATATATATATATATATATATATATATATATATAGTTTATCACAACAGTCAGACGCCCGTGGTGAAAAACAACATACTTACAACTATACCCTAATCACAACGGTTGATCAACCGTAATGATATATAATTATTTAATATTACTATAATACACGGGAATTATCTATCACCAATTTACATTGGCCTAGTGGTAAAGGCGTTGTTTAAAGGTCCTAATGATAAATTCTTTTTAATATTAACATAGGAACTAATCTGGTATGCTTAAATTTTCTAAGGATTTAAATAGAGTCTTTTTTTTTCTTCCGGGGATTAATTTGGGTTCTGTAGTTTTTGTGAGGGGTCAAAATGGATCTTCACTAAAATATTTATTTTTAATGAGGTCTCGGTGATTATTAGGATAAAAAATTTTAAAAAAATAATAATGTTTTTTTATAATAAATAAAATAATGTTATTTATTTTATAATTACATCTTCTCAATCATCTTCATCTTCTCTAATTCAAATCTTTATCCAAACCTAGATTTTATTTCAAATTTTCAGTAAATAAAATAATGTTTAGTCTCTGATTTTTGTCATCATAGCTTTATTTAATGTTAGAAAGCAAGAAGGTATGACATTTACTTGTTAATCAAGCAATCAACAAACTTTCCAATTTAGGAAACTCTAGTTTAAAATTATGTTATAGTTAGTTAGAACATCCTATTTTTGGTAATTAGTTTGTTAGTTGATTAGAGAACTTGTGTATCAAATTTGTTGTAATCACTGATCCTTTTTAGCTGAATCAATGTCATCACAACTTCTCTCTCAATTTTCAATCTTCATTTCAATTTCTCCATGCATTCTTTAACATTCTAACATGGTATCATTCACCATTTTGATCCAACCTCTCATCCTTTTCTTCTTATTTCTCTGATTTTCTTCTCAGTTTTATTCATTAATGGTGTCACCACATAATGCTCCTCTCATTATTCCACAAATTGATCAAACCAGCGACCAAACATAGATGACATGAATCCATCAGTAAACACTAGTAGGCTCATTAGACACAAGCAAACTCCTGCTCATCTAGAGGACTATGTGCGCAATTCATCAAACAGTTTGGTTGCACCATCAACTTCAGGTATTCCATATCCTATTTTTTCTTTCCATTCATTTGAGCCTTTATCTTCTAATCATAAGTCATTCAGTATGTCTATCACACATGATTCTGAGCCCAAAACTTATGAGGAATCCTATAAAGATAAAAATTGGAAGATAGTTATGAATTCTGAATTAGAGGCATTGGATAATAATGGTACTTCTGTATTGGTGAATCTACCACCTCATGTCAAGCCTATACGGAGTAGATCGGTTTACAAAATCAAGCAAAAACTGATGGATCTTTAGAAAGATATAAGGTTAGATTGGTTGCAAAAGGGTATAACCAAGTGGAGGGTCTAGACTCTTTTGAGACTTTCTCACAAGTAAAAAAGATATCTAATGTCAATATATTGCTTTTTATAGCATTCATTAACCAATGGTATTTACATCAACTTGATGTAAACAATCCTTTTTTACATGAAGACTTAGAAGAGGGTGTTTATATGCTTGTACCACAAGGAGTTTCATGTGCCAAACCAATGGCATTTACATCAAATTGGGTTGGATGTAGTGATTAAAGGAAATTGACATTAGATTATTGTTTCTTCTTAAGATAAACTCTCATTTCTTGGAAAGCTAAGAAACAACAAACTGTGTCTAGAAGCTCATCTGAAGCGGAGTATAGAGCTCTAGGCTCAGCTACTTCTGAATTGGTATGGCTCTAACATGTTTTGAGAGACTTATGCGTTTCATGCTCCAAACCTTCAGTTTTATATTGTGATAATCAAAGTGCACTTCATATAGCATCAAATCTAGTTTTTCATGAAATAATGAAACATCTTGAAATAGATTGCCAATTGATAAGGGAGAAGGTTCAACAATGAGTGTTGAGGTTGTTGCCAATTTCTTCATAAGAGTAGTTGGACGACTTCCATTACAACCAACAAAGTCTAATTCATTTGTATCCAAGCTTGGCATGATTGAAATTTATCATGCTTGAGCTTAAGGAAGGATTTAGAAAGCATGAAGAGATGTTATTTACTTGTTAATCAAGCAATCAATAAACTTACAAATTTAGGAAACTCTAGTTTAAAATTTTGTTACAGTTAGTTAGAATTTTGTGTTTTTAGTAATTGGTTTTTTAGTTGGTTAGAAAACTTATGTGTAAAGTTGGTTGTAATCACTTTGATCTGTTTGAGCTGAATCAATGCAATCACAATTTCTCTTTCAATTTTGAGTTCTCATTTCAATTCCTCCATGTATTCTTCAACTTTCTAACATTTAAGTCTCAGTATGTTGGCCAAAATAATGATAGCTAACCATAGAATGGATAAAAAATATAATATTCTACTTGGATTTCTCTTCCAAAAAGCCCACCAACTTCAGTATTCATCTTGTTCTTTTTGTTCAAGTAGCATTCTCAGACACATAAGATAAAAAAATCATAATTGTTGTAGTAGTTAGAGATCGATATGTTTATGGTCTCAAATATTTTTTCATTGTGTTCCCAGATTTAGAAAAGAAAAACCCTAAATTCCTTGTGGTGGTTAGAGATCAATGTTTATGGTCTGAGATTTCTTCATTTCGTTCCCTGATCCAAAAGAAAAAAAAAACTTAAATTGGTTGTGGTGGTTAGTGATCGGTGTTTATGATCTCTGACTCCTTCATTATGTTCAAACCCAAAATATAAAAACAAAAAACCATAAAACTCAAATCCAAAAGAAATAAGTTGGAACCCTCAAAAGAAATTAGAGTCATAGCCATCTACAAAATCTAGATCCAAAATAAATTTATTTTTCCGATTCCATTTGTTTTGACTTTGTTGATTTTGGTGATATTCGATTATGATTTTTTTATTTCATCTATTTTGGTTTTGAGTTTTGTTACAACATTATGTTTGGAATTGTATTCATTTATTTCGATTTATTGATGTCTGTCGCTCATTGTTCTATTGAATAGAAATTAATCTAGGATTAGATGAAGACCCGCGCGATGCGCGGTTGTAAATTAATTTATATTGTTAAATTTATGTCTAAATTTTTTGTTAAATTAATACCTACATAACTTTTATAAGAAAAATAAATATTTTAATTTTTTATGAATGGTATTGTAAAAGATGAGAGATTATTATAAAACAACAAACTCAATTTTCTTATATGTACAATTGAAATAATTCAAATTTATTTAGATTATTTAGAGACATTATATTGAAAATATATTATAAAATTGTTTGTAGACATTATATTGAAAATATATTATAAAAATACAAATAATGTCTATAAGTTTAATGAAAATTGTTTTAATTCTCGTGTCTTTTTAGTAATTATCTTTGATTTAGATATTTAATTTTAAGTTGTGAAAGATATGTATTTATTCTTAGTGTTAAATAAAATTAAATGTTTATTTTCAATTATTATCAAATAAAACTTTATTAACTTTATACAATTTATATTTATTTTGTAAAATTATAGGCTTAATTTTTTTAAATAACTATTTTATTTTAATTAATGGGATTGTAAAAATTTAACTGATTTTATCATTGATATAAATTGAAATATGAGTGTCCTTTATTTAGACATTATTTTCAATATTTTTATTATAGTCTCTATGGTCACTATTATAAAAGTAAAGAGTAAAGTATAATCCAGTATTTGGATAAACTATATTCTCATAATTGAGAAATCGAGAATATTGTTATTTGTCTTTAGTGTCTAATTCAGGATTATATGAAAAAAGTAATAATGAAGTATATGTAAACACAAATATAAACATTGTTCTATCAAATTTATGAAAAAAATATTTACTTCAACAATGATTATAAAATAATTATCTTCAAAATATACTTCAACAATTTATGTTTTTGAAATTCGAGATAATATACTTCGAGCAACTCTTCTTTTTTTGAATATTTTGTTTAAAATGATTATAAAATTTATTTTCTTCAAAATATTTTTTTTAAATAAAGATAAATTATTTTAATTAGTTGAATCCTTAGTAAGTCATCAATATTCAAAAAATTCATATATGTATTATATCCTTTTATTTTATTTTTCCAATGTGATATCAAAATAAAATATTACAATCAACAATCAAATACTATAAATGAAACTACGAAAAGTATTATATCATTTAATATTTTAAAATGGAAAAAAACTAAAATCATTTTAAATACACATTAAAAAAAATATATTCAAGTTAGTAATTATGTCAATACAATATAAACATTGTTTTACAAAATTTATGAAAAGAATATATTTATCTAAGTTAATAATTAATTATTAGATTAAAAAAATGTTTTTTGGAATATAACTACTTTGAGATTAAAAATATTTAGTTTAAGTGTTTAATT
This sequence comes from Lathyrus oleraceus, assembly GCF_024323335.1. Taxonomy (NCBI): domain Eukaryota; kingdom Viridiplantae; phylum Streptophyta; class Magnoliopsida; order Fabales; family Fabaceae; genus Lathyrus; species Lathyrus oleraceus. Next base: position 117,171,554 of record NC_066579.1, read on the forward strand.
TTTTATGCTTTCAAAGAAAACTTAATTTTAATTTTAATTTTTAGATTCACGTGTTTATTTTAAATTTCAAATTTAGAGAAATATATATAGTTGAAAGAATGACTGTATTGTCAAATAATTTTATTGAAAATAATTTCTTTTAGTCTTTATGAAGATTCGAACTCGTGACCTTCAATAGAGAATAAATATTGTATTATGTTTTTTGAAAAGTGAAAGGAAGTATTGAAAGATTCCATATATGACTATGGAATGATGTAACACAAATAAAGTAGAAATATTAACATATGTCATATGTCGTAAGATAATTTACCGTTTAAAATTTAATATATTATATAGATATAATTTGTCACACGACTTTTAATTGCTAACAAGAATATATAATGAACATCTGAGATAGAAAGATATAATGCAGCAAGAAAAAGGGGGAAAAATGGGAAAAAAGAAAAGAATCAAAACTCAAAAGGAGGAGATGTTTTGCATTGTGTTTATGCGTTTTTGTTATTTAAAATGATGAATTTGTTCATGGGTTAATGATATTAGATGTATTTAAATAATTAAATATGATATGAAAAATTATAATAATTAGTTTGGGTCTGCTATCACTTTGTCTCTGAGCATATACGATAAAAAAATTGGGGTATCTTGGTAAATTAATGTTAAATCATACTTCTTTCATTTTTATAAAAAGTTGTTAACAAATATTGATTGAAATTGATGTAACATAAACTACTCATAAAGATGACGTGAATTCATATTCAGCAAAATAAGGGTTGTATCCATCACGATTCATTACTAAATTTAGGTCTTTCTTACGTTTTATGGATAAAATGGCAGTTATTAAATGCAACTAGATTTAAAATTTTCTCCAACTTTCTGTCAACTGTTCATTTTCCACGTTCTGATTTTTATTTATTTTATAATTAGAACTCCATCATATTTAATCATTGCACGTTCTAATGTTTTGTGCCTCCAATCTATATTATTACAATAAATATCAATAAATATCCATCTTTATAATTTTAAATTTAAGTAAAATCAACATACAAAATTAATTATTGTGCACTCAATTTATTATATTGAAAAAGCAAAATCAATTTATTATATTGAAAAAACAAAATCCACAACATGACCGAACACATTTTGCTATCTTTCTGTAAACATCTATATTTTAAAATAATAATATTTGTTAATATATTACTTGTTGACACACATGTATAAACTCTTACTCTTAGAAATTATAATAAATGATAAATTATAAATAAACAATAAAAATATTTACTTGTTAGTTTTTTTTATATGTCTTCTTCATCATAAGGAAGAACATGCACATCATCTATATTAATTTCTTCATATGAAATAGGTGGCATATGATTTCTTTTTCTTACTTATTTTTACCAAGTCTCATCATTTTTCTTCTTTCTACTCTTCTTCTATTTTTTAAAATTTCTTCCGATATTTACTCAAAACACAACTCGAATTAATAAAAGATACTCATAAAAATTATAGAATGGTAGAGAATCATCACTTTTCCAAAAGGACTTCCTCATTAAACTCAATAACGTTCTTCAAATCGTTATGGCTAAAAATGTGTATGTATGTATGGGTGTTGTTATCTAAGGGTTACTTGCTAAAAAGGAAAAAGAGTGGTTTTTTAATAGTGTGCTCGCCAAGGATTATGGCCCTCGTCCCTACGTATCCTCATTGTGAAATAAGAGGAATCAGAGCTCCGTAGTTCGGAGTAAAAAATGATTCTTTGTTGGTTGATTTTACCTTGAAAAAGGATTTTCGGGATGATGCCCTAAGGTGAAAAAGAGTTTGATGAGTTTATGTTGTTTTTAGGGTTTTGAAAAGATATTATTTTTATTTGAATCGCACTAAAGACTATGTGTAGAGGAGAATATATCAAACTACCAAGTCAAGCGTCTTGTGTCCAAAATACTCAGAGTGAGGGTAGGAAAGTTCCATTCCCACTCCTTCTCCACCATTTAAGGCTCATGGCCTACAATCCTAATCGTATTTATTGTGTTTTGAACTTGGTTGAGAAAATGTCGCTTGACGTTGGATCAAAGATTTATTTATTGTTTAAGAAAATATGTTGTCGATCGTAGCTCCTAAGATTGGCTAACAAGCAACAACAGACAAAGGGAAACAAGAAAAAAAATACACCAAAATGGGGAGAGGGATACAAGAAAATTGCAAGGGAGATAATGCGAGAAATAAAAGGTCTCGTTGTAAGGTAGCCCAAGAGAAAGTCTTGTGTGTTCAAAGTGGACTAAGTTAAACAAATGGATAATGGAATCATTACGTGTCTCCCTAGGGTAGTGCCATGAATACCATTCTTGTAATAAAAGATTACAAGTTTATGTTGAAAACTCCAAGTTAAGCATAGGTCAATCACAATGTCCAAACGTCCATTACAAGTCCTCTATGTCCTACATTAGGTCCCAAATATTACTCTTTTTGGTCTTTTCATTTTATCATGTTTTTGTTCTTTTCTTTAATAATATAACAAGAAATAAAAAGATAAAATAAGAGGACATTTAATGACATAGAAAATAAAATTCATGAGATAGATGATAATGATGATGAATGAGAAAGTAAATTGCAAGAATTAAATGAAAATAAGATAAAGTCAATAATGCAATGGTTAATGATGAGGGTTGATGGTCAATTGATCGAATCGGGACAATGTAGTGCTATGTTAAGTAATCGTAAGTATGCTTACGTAGAAGTCATACTTATCCAAGGTCGATCAATAACAATTTGTTTGCCAAACATGTTAGAGAATTAAGACAAAAGTTAATCTTCTAAAACATGTAACACAATGATTCAAAACAAAAGTAAAAAGTAAAAAAAAAGATGAAGATGAGAAGAGTGAAGAGGAGAGCTAAGGCAATCACATAGGGGTCATCTATCCACAAGTCAAATGACTCAAAATATGGTACACAAAGGGATAACCTATCGTCAACTCAAAGTATAAAAAATGATCAAATGATCATTTACCAACATGTTTGAATTGAAGAAGATTGAATCAACCAATGGATCATCTATCAATCATTTGAAATATGGAAGACAAGATCAACCAAACAGTACCTCAAGTCAAAACAAAACAAAAAGAATAAAATTGAATTAAAATGAATTAGAAGTTAGATATTTAGATGAAATTAGTACAATAGATTATAAGAGAATTAACCATCAAACCAAAATACTATTAATCAAACTAACATTCTAAAAATAAGATGAAAATCAAAGATAGAATCAAGATCAAATTGCAAAATAATAATAATAATTAAATTCCAATTTAATGTGAAAATAAAATTGAATTAGAAAAAAGAAGAAATTAATTTGCAAAAATAATATCAATTATTAAATTGAAAATTAAAATAAAAATAAAAATATAAAATGAAAATCACATTAGTTTTCCAAATAATATAAGGAATTAATTAGCAAAATAAAGTGGAAAAGTAAACTTGAATTAAGTTTGCAAACAGTTAAAATTGATTAAACTAAAATAAAAGTAAAATCAATATCTAAAAGTCAAAATAAAATAAAAATAAATAATATAAAAAAACAATTAGAAAAAGAAAGAAAGAAATAAAAATGAAATTAGAAGCAAGGGGGTGCAGGCTGCAATTGGGGGGTCCAAAAAGTGAAACACCAAGGCCCAGCGCTAAAAGCCCATCACCAAGTCAAGGTCTGACCAGAGTCAAAGGAAAAAAAAACCAAACAATCAGACCCGTTGGATCTTATCTGAAGGTCCAGACATACTACAAGAGAGACCCACACTGGCCACCAAACAATCAGATCCGTTGGATCTGATCTGAAGGTCCAGACATGCTACAAGAGAGACCCACATTGGCCAGTGGATCTAAATACTTGAAAGAAGTATGCAAGATAGAAGGCTCAGATCAAAAGGTCCATGTGTACGTGTCTTGACCAAACCATACATAGCCAAGGATGCCACATCACGTACAACAACCAACCAGCAACATACAAGTGGAAAATATTTGAATCAAAAAGAGAGAAATTGAGGGAATTAGACACGGGAACTTCATCGTCAACCTCCAACAAGTGAAAAATTGAAGCTTAGCAACTCAAGGTTTTAAGTGAAATTAATCATGGATTCCACTTCCTTTTTGGATCATCGTTGCAACCTCTATACTCATGAGCCATTGGTTGGCTATGAGTATGGAGAATTTCAGTCAAAACCAGACGAACACAAAACCTTAAAAGCTAAATTATATAACAAATATGTAACAATAGATAATCAAACCATAGGGTTAATGATCAGTGCAACAAATTGAGTAGACCGGTAACTAGTTTGAAGTGAAATGTTTGTGGTTTCTACCTTGTCAGAAAGTTGTTCAAATACAGATTTCGACGAAGTTGTAGAGCTCCGATATCGCTGTTTCAATGATGGTTCTTGGTCCCCTTAGCTTCAATGGTGCTTAGGGAAAATGTTTGAATGCTCAAGGTGCTTTGAGGATGGCTCAAATGTTCTACCCGTATGCTCTGTTTTAGAGTGTTTTTTGAAGTGAATTTAGTAGGGGTTTTATGGATCTCAAGCTTGAACAAATGAGGGAGGATCATTCCCTACTTATAAAGAGGATGAAGGAGCTTAATATGTGCAAAGAATAAGTGATACTCGTCTGAACCAAAAAGTAAAAAAAAATGTGACTTGCTTGCTAAGAATGGTGAGGTGTCACACTGAATTGTTGTGCCAATCCACCTCTCATTTCGTGCAGTACATAAGGAATATTCTTGCCAATCATTTATGGTCCCTACTCCTTCTAGGAACTCTCTCAAATTGCATTTTTCTCTTGTACCCGATTTTTCTCTTTTCTTGTTGCAAATTATACCTGATGCATTATGCAATTGGTTGGGCATGCATTTGATTTCCATTTTGTTGCTTTTTACATAGGATTTGATTGCTCATGCTTTCTTTAATCACACTTGAGTTGGATGGCTTAACTTGGCATTTTCATGGTTGCCCGAGTTTTATTCATGGTGATGTATTGATGATGTTGTTGCTGCATTATTCATGGCAGCTCAAACTCCCTTCACACATGGACTGTATGATAATGGCATTTCATTGGTAATATAGTTAATATACATGTACCAATGAGCTCGAGTTTGCACGTGTATTAGACTTTCATGCTAACCTTTTGAATCGGGCTTGACCTTTGTATTTGAAATTGAATGATGTAATCTTGCCTTGCTTTTCCTTTGCTTGATGAATGTAATCGTGTTGCCAATTTACTCATGTTTGGACCAAAGTGCCAATTTGAACCATAGTATGAGGTTTAACTTGAACTTATCAAAATGTACTTTAAACCATGCATTATGTATGCCTTGGAATCAATCTCATGTTGATGATGAAAGATGAATGGCCTAACTTGAACTTGCAAAATGGAACACTTGAATAAGAATGATACATGATGCACACTTGTTCCAAATCATGATTTGTAAATAAGTGATCCAACATGAATTTAGGCTTAATTTAAGAATCATGCTTGGAATGGCTTTCTACACAAATCTTGAATCTTCACCAAGATCAAGTTGAAAATGAATGAAGCATACTTGAAATGAGATATTGACCATGAATGGATGACTTTGCCAATTGTTTGTCACCTAAGAAATGATTAACATTTTGAAATCTCCTTTGACTTTTCTTTGACCAAAGTAAACTCTTCGTGACAATGCCTTGATTATACACTTTAATTCAAGCACAATGATCCTTGAATTTTTCACTTGTAATTAATATGGAACACAACTTCATATCTGAACATGTTGAAAAGAAAAATCCACCATGAATGCACAATAGTTAGAGGTACAATAAGATGCAACCAAAAATAGGCAAACCCTAATTCCTATATTTCATACTCTAACTAATAGATGACCATTGAAATTCTGGTATGGTCAGAGTTCAGATGTTCTACACGAAGTCATGACATCTGATCCAACATTGTTACTAATACAGCAAGACAGTTACGAAAAATAAACCCCAGTGCTCATATGCACACAGTCCCAGATGTCACGACATCTGCTACTCTACCACCATGGACAGAAGAACATCCAGTTTTGTCCATCTAGTACAAAGACACAGTAGAGATCAAACATGGCACTTATGTTTATTGATCCTGCCCAGTTATCAGCATGATGTCTCAACATTGATTTGAACATCACCTGTTCCAACATTACAGAAGGATGAACTGTAACAGACCAACCAGTCTATCAGTAACAGCAGTCAATAATGAATGTCATAACATTCTATTTTGCAATCAGACTTCAGGCTATGTGTCAAGTCTGTTGTTCTCTTCATAAATAAACTAGAAACAGACTAAGTTATAACAGACAAAATATAGTGTGCAGAAGGTAAAAACACCAGTAATTGTTAACCCAGTTCGGTACAACATTACCTACTCTAGGGGCATACCAAGCCAGGAAAAAGATCCACTATTAGCAGTATTAATTCAGAGTTAAACTCCCCCGTTTACAACTCTTCACTTAATCCCTACCCAATGCAATCTATACCCAGGCACTCCTAGATAGAAACCTCCAGTTTCCATTCCTATCACTACAATTACCATGTAATGTTTAAACAACTTGAACTTGCTTCATAGCTTCGTTCAAGAACATACCAACTCTTGCCTACAGGCTTTGAGTTACAAATAATCTCATGCTTTCAAGCACTGAGAAACACTTGGTAACCTTCCCACAGGTTGGGAGGTTTACCTCACACATACCCCTAATTTTACATTGTTTGAGGCTTACAAAACCTAGGTTACAATCTACTATTTATAACCTAACCACCCAACTGGATTTGGGCCTTCAGAAATCGCAGCAAATCTTTCCTTTGCTGTTACAGAGCTGGCAGAATCCTTCTGCTACAATCAAGGTCTTCAATCTTTTATTTCCTAAAAGATCTCCTTATTTGGAAATTGTATATTCACCAAATATTCTGATTGAGTCTTCAAGATCTCCACATAGAAGTTAGGATATTCACCAAATATCTTAACTAATCCCAGAATATTAAATTAGTTAACACATGCCAGAATTAACTAATTCAGTTTTATACTCCTACTTGATGTCACAGTCACGATGTCGTGACATCGTATCTGACATGTTGGTCCAGATGTTGAACTTCTTCAACCCAACATATTAAAACAACAGAGGTGATAACATTATTTATTTTACAAAATTAATGCCAATCCTAAGGTACTAACAATCTCCCCCTTTTGCAAGTTTTAGCTAAAACAAATAACCATTGCACTAGACACCACTTCCTCTGTGTCATTGCCAGCCCCATTACCAACACCACTTTTGGTGTACATGAGGAAGAAGCTGAACAAGGATCAGCTGCATCACAGCCCTTCCCCTCAACAGTAGGGCTTCTTGAAGAATATGTAATGCTGAGTACATAGATAATGTAACTCAGATCACAAGACACAACTGTCTTCTTAACTCAGATCACAAGACACAACTGATATACCCAGTTAGTGACTTTTGTGTCTGAACCCATCTTCTCCTTGCCACCAGATATTGCTTGCTTCTGGTGCATCCTCAGGACAATGTTTCTCTCCCCCTTTTTAGCTAAACATTTATAAATGACACCTTCACAAAACCAGATCCAGGAGCAGTATGCCCAGATCTTAACAAACCCCATTGTTTAGTGGGAATGAAATGTCGCTCTTGTGAGAAGAGGAGTGCTGATGCATCCTTTAAATAGGCCAGACCATGCTTAGGAATTAATGGTATGAGTAAATGCTTGGTCAAGATCCATCCATATTTGCTGAGAATCAGTCAGAGAATCACCACCAATATCCCAGACAATCTTTGAATACCTTTTACAGCTCTTGACTGTTTCCAGAAACAGCAGTTCCAAGACTATTCCATAAATGCTGTCAGACACGTTACAAGCTATGTCTTAACATTTGATACTGCTTTTGTCTGTGTTCTTCATACATCCTCCCTATCACCATTTTCTAAAGCCACTTTCTCACCTCCAATGGTAGCTTGACATCTGGCACCACACATCTTATATAACTTCCAGCAGGTACATAGGATATCTTATGTTAAGACATCACATATGACATCTTGTGAACACTCTGTCCTTTTTGTTCACAAGGCATACTATCAGCAGTTAAACCACATAACAGTAGTTTAATCAGCAGCAGAAGCAAAACAATTACTAGTTATGGCTACTAGTAATACACACATGCACAAGGGTACTTCTCCTCCCCCTAAATCTGTGCAACAATCAACAGAATTACTAGTTATGGATGCAACTAGTAAGACACACAAATGCATAATGCACAAGGGTACTTCTTCTCCCCCTAAATCTGTGCATTCATCAAATAACAGCTGCTGTAACTCCAGCACCTGTACCAGCCAGAATGTCCTACTGGCATCTGCTTCCATATTTCCTTATGACTGTAAGTTTCAGAAGGAAATAACAATATTGTCCAAGGCAATGTCATGACATCCGGTCAGACATTCTTCTGCTCACTCAGCCTTGACACACACCATATCATCCCACTAACTAACAAGGTTCCATACCTTGTTATCTGAGAACACATAGACCACAAGCTTGATGATTACTTGCAGTGCAAAGACAGAACTCCCCTTGTCATGAACAACCAACTCTCCTCTTGAAACATGGAGATCACATATGAACATATCCAACACCCCAAGGTTGGACCTTCATTAACTTCCTAATTCAACGAGAACCCAGACCACTTGATGAATGGAAAACATAAGACGCATCTTCATGTCTTCAAGAGCACACCCTCTGTTCAACCCTCTTGGCTGAACACATCCATACTCTGTGTCAATCTCTCTTCTAATCAGAACAAAAAACTACTTCGCACCATGCTCTAACTTGAGTTAGGACATTCTTCACAACATAACACCATCTGATAATCTTCAGCTATTACTGAGTCATTAGCTTGATCCACAAGACATCAGATACCAATTGGGACATATACGTTCTCATCCCATTACACGAGATAGTCTTCCATAGATAGCTCAACACTTCTTCCACAAGCTCCAAGAGATGAATAGAAAACACCTCCTTTTGTCTTCAACATACTACTTTTCTGCTCAAGAGTAACTTGTCTCAGACTATCCTCAAGAATAATCAGTTGCCATATGTAGATTATCTTGATTCTTCGAACTCACTTCTGAGATAGACCAAATGCCATTGGTTGATTACCTCCTTCATGAATCCTCATATGAAAAAGTCAAATGCCATTCTTTGACCTCTCCACGTTTATCAGACTTCTCCCAAAGATATTCTGACCTTCCAAGTGAGACTTGAACTTCAAGCTGTTTGAAGTATCCAATCTACAACCCTGTAGACCCTTCTATCTCAAGTTGATGTGCCACTTCACCAACTAAGATTCTAATGTTGAACCAAATGTCATAACATTGTGTTTTGACATCTAGCTATTGAAAAAGCTCCTTCTTCTGCCACTTGAAAGAACTTCCTCCCTTCACAGAACAAGAGTTCAATGTTCTCATAGACTTGATTGTGGAACCAAGTTTGAGTAAACATCCTCCATCCTGCAGGTTTGCAATTAAGTCATCCAAGCTCACACCTTGATGAATCCCTGCTTCTTCTCCAAATACATCAGACACTCTGATGCATGAGTCTTCAGAAGGACCAGTTAGAAACTATCCCTTCAGCTGTGCCAAGGGTTCCACTTCCTAAAGCAAAGTTGTTTCCATGATGTCAAGACTGCTGCCACTTGTTCTTGACTCCATAGTGTGCATTAGCTAATGCACTTCCTTACCTAGATCAGAAGTAAACTGATCCAAGTAACCACCATCAGGACTATGATGTTTTCTTCTTCTTGTACATACCAGGGCTGAGCATGTTTCTTGCCAGGAAACCTTTTCAGTGATCATATGCTTTTGTTGCCACCAAAGTGATAGATCATAAACCAATGTACTATCCTTCCTGTGATTCTGCACAGGATCTTGAAGATGAGATGTTCCAACATCTATTAAAACATCATTTATCTTGAGCTCCAAGGATAATCAATTAAATACTTGTACTTGGCACAAGTAGACATTGATCTTAAATCCTTTCCCAATATTCCTTTCAAATACTTCCACCATAAGAATACTTTTAGTGTCAACATCTTCTGCTTGCAAGCACCTCAACAGATTTGAAAGTCTTCCCAGATTAAATTCACCCTTAGGAATGAGAGAGATGAATCCTTCCTTGCAAATGTGTCACACAACCACCAGAACCCATGTGACACAGGTCAACAGCCAACCAGACCCTAGGCTGACCGAACGTGAGGAGGTTAACCAAAACTCCCCCTTAAATTAACAATCATGGAAACTCCATACCAATATCCATGCATTGTACACACATGTCTCAACATGACATACACCATCCCTACCAGTGGCAAGTAACTCTATGAGTTATACCTATACATACTCCAATCACACCTATCAGACTCCAGCTGACCATCAGTACTAGTGAAAGAAAACAACACCAGTCAATAGTAGATATGCATTGCCAGAGCATACTACCTCAACCAACCTCTGAATCTTCATATTCTCACTCCTTGAAAGAACTGCCACTTCTGAGCGTGGTGTTTGAATAACTAGATTCATGGTCCCAATCCTCTTAAATGAACTAGCAATCAGGTTACCCCATTATTGACTTCTAACATCCAGGGGACTTGTCTTCCAACACAACATAGTACTTCAGGGAACAACTATCCAACCCTGATCAATCTACAGGAATAAGCCAACCAGCAGGAAATTTCACAATGTCACATCTCAACCCGCTCCACTTCTAAAAGTGACCTTCTTGAGCATACACAGATGTCTCCTCTTCCAGGTCAGGAGTAGGTTGCAAACAAAAGTATCCCTTTGTTTGATACCTAAACACATCTGCTCTTCAACCAGTAGCTGCATACTTGTTGAACAACATGTTCTAACATTACATAGAACATTAGTTCCACCTCCTTGTAACAGACCCTCCTTGAAAATCTTCAAGGTCTTCATATACACTACCCAAGAGAGTAAAAGAATCAGTGATCAGGTGATTCTTACCATCCTGAAGTGAGAACGTCATGATGAGTGGACTTGAGGAGACTCAAGTATCTTTGACATCTTCAGTAGATTATGATGAAATCTTGAATACAGCAGCCTTTCATCCACATGAGGGGAACCTTCATCAGAGTTTGAGTTTAACCAGGTATTATGCAGCGGAAATCATAATACAACTCAACCTATGACCACGCACTTCACCAGATCAGCCTCCAAGAACATACCTAGTTTGAATATGTTTCAATACTAGCACAGCTGTTCCATACAAAGGTCAATTGCCAACCTCCAGAGACAGGTATACACAGTTCCTGTCATGAATAGTCCAACCACCTACTTCAAGGGACCATTCAGGGAAATCACAGAACCTTCCACTGGTTCCAACATCAGTACTAACATAACTCCTTGCAAGATACCAGAAAGTATCACCCATGGATCTCATCCAGAAACAGAACAGGATGCCTGCTCTGATACCAATTGAAATTCTGGTATAGTCAGAGTTCAGATGTTCTACACGAAGTCATGACATCTAATCCAACATTGTTACTAATACAACAAGACAGTTGGGAAAAATAAACCCCAGTGCTCATATGCACACAGTCCCAGATGTCACGACATCTGCTACTCTACCACCATGGACAGAAGAACATCCAGTTTTGTCCATCTAGTACAAAGACACAGTAGAGATCAAACATGGCACTTATGTTTATTGATCCTGCCCAGTTATCAGCATGATGTCTCAACATTGATTTGAACAGCACCTGTTCCAACATTACAGAAGGATGAACTGTAACAGACCAACCAGTCTATCAGTAACAGCAGTCAATAATGAATGTCATAACATTATGTTTTGCAATCATACTACAGGCTATGTGTCAAGTCTGTTGTTCTCTTCATAAACAGACTAGAAACAGACTGAGTTATAACAGACAAAATATAGTGTGCAGAAGGTAAAAACATCAGTAATTGTTAACCCAGTTCGGTACAACATTACCTACTCTGGGGGCATACCAAGCCAGGAAGAAGATCCACTATTAGCAGTATTAATTCAGAGTTAAACTCCCCCGTTTACAACTCTTCACTTAATCCCTACCCAATGCAATCTATACCTAGGCACTCCTAGATAGAAACCTCCAGTTTCCATTCCTATCACTACAATTACCATGTAATGTTTAAACAACCTGAACTTGCTTCATAGCTTCGTTCAAGAACATACCAACTCTTGCCTACAGGCTTTGAGTTACAAATAATCTCATGCTTTCAAGCACTGAGAAACACTTGGTAACCTTCCCACAGGTTGGGAGGTTTACCTCACACATACCCCTAATTTTACATTGTTTGAGGCTTACAAAACCTAGGTTACAATCTACTATTTATAACCTAACCACCCAACTGGATTTGGGCCTTCAGAAATCGCAGCAAATATTTCCTTTGCTGTTACAGAGCTGGCAGAATCCTTCTGCTACAATCAAGGTCTTCAATCTTTTATTTCCTAAAGGATCTCCTTATTTGGAAATTGTATATTCACCAAATATTCTGATTGAGTCTTCAAGATCTCCACATAGAAGTTAGGATATTCACCAAATATCTTAACTAATCCCAGAATATTAAATTAGTTAACACATGCCAGAATTAACTAATTCAGTTTTATACTCCTGCTTGATGTCACAGTCACGATGTCGTGACATCGTATCTGACATGTTGGTCCAGATGTTGAACTTCTTCAACCCAACATATTAAAACAACAGAGGTGATAACATTATTTATTTTACAAAATTAATGCCAATCCTAAGGTACTAACAACCATGCTTAAGGATCAATGCTATGAGGAATGTATGATGAATGAATGATATGAATACTAGGATAAAAATGAGGGTGTGACAGTTGCCCCTATTTAATCTTCTTAGACCTGAAGGCATGAATAGCAACGACTTTCAGGTATTCGAGGTAGAAGAGGATTAAATACTAGAATACTCGTAATTTTTAGCTGTCAAGAAGGGAATGATGAAATGTAAGTGTATTATTGGGATTTTGTTTATTGTGGTTATGAAATGAAAGATAGATTTTTGTTTATGGTTATTTGTCGGGGTTGGCTGAAGTATCTGTGGGAAATATAGGTGTCATACCCTAATTTTTAATCCTAAGATCCCACATATCATTTGCATCCTTGAATACAAACAAGATCACACCTTTTTCATCTCCCTTTCATCTTTGGGGTTTTTCCTTTTGCAGAGATCATCAAGAACCTCTTTGTTAGTGTTTTACCTTTATTCTTATATGTTCATTGCTTATCTAACTACTAATCAAAATAGAAAAAATATATTTTTTTCTTTAAGTTTATTGTGCAAGGTAAGGCTTTTCATCAAGAGTATCAAACATGGTTCCTCAAGTAGGGTTTTCTTTGACTCATCATCAAAGTGTGTTCAACCATTAATTTTCAAGGGGCTATCACTCAAAGAATGATCTCTAAGGCTTTCAAGCATCTTTCAATCTCATTTTGATCAAGAGAATATCAAAGTTTTGTTGCCTGTTTTTCAAGAGAAGTCAAAGGTTCATGTGTTTATTTCCATGCCTTCTTTAACAAGTTACCTCAAATATTGAGAAATTCAATCAAAATACATTCAAGGACACCTTATTTTGAGTTCATATGATCATCCATGTACCTTGAAATGCAAGAAAATTCCAAGTACACAAGTTTATTCCAAGAGGTTTGACCAAAAAATCAACACTTGAAGTCAAAGTTCAAAGAATCACAACTCCTTCAATTCTCAATATTTTAGAATGCTTGTTTTTGCACATGACTCTTATCATTATCCTCTACAACTTCTCTTTACATGACAAGAGTCAATTATGCTTAGATAATCATCAAAAGTTTGAAGCCATTATAGGTTATTTTGGACTTTTTGTCAACTTTCAAGGATTATAACTCTTTCAATTTTCAACATTTGGGGATGATTCTTTTTGCACAATATCATTTGTGATGCCCTCTACAAGTTTGCCTCAAGGACCAAAGTCAAATTATTCTTGGAAGACCATGGAATTCTTTGAGACATTATAAGTCATTTTCAGCCATTTGGTACTTATAATTTTCTAAGTTACATGACCAGATTTTCGTGCCAACTTCAACATGCCATAACTTTGTGCTCAAGCACCCAAATGCAACCTTTCTTGGAACCTTGTGATATTTGATATGATGTCAACCAATTTTAAGAAGAATGGAATCAAAAATCCTCCTGAGCAAGATTCCCCATTGAATTGAACATGGTGACCTGGAACTGAAGAAATCGCCATGATCCAAAATTTGAACTTCACTAATCTTATTTGCAAGCCAAATTACCATATGTTTTGGACCTAAAAATGTTTAATCAAGTCTCTAGAAGTTAATTAACTCTTAAAACACATGATTTGGCTGAGTTTTGATGGATTGTAAGTCACACTTTCCACACATTCTGATCAAGTTTGTTTTGCACGAATTAAGCATCATTTGGCACGTATGAGATCACCAGTCCCTTCCCTAGATATAAAGCAAAATTCTTGCTTCATTCCGAAGCTTTTGAGAGCCAAGAAACCCCTGTTTCACTCTGAAATTTTTCCAAAAAATTGAGGTATCGTGTTTTTAATTTCAGCTTTCTTCAATCCAATTTCTTGATTCCATTAGCACCTTAGGTCTTCTGTGAAGCTTTCGCAACAATTTCCAAGCTCTAAGACCTTCTAAAGTGCCCTGACCAGATCGAGCTTTATCAACTTCTGCAAACACTCAACCACTTTGGGTTACACCGCTCACATCAGCAATATTCATAACAGAAGAAAGGGAGGGGATGAGAACTTCCTTTCCATCTTCGATCATTGTAGCATTGCATTTGTAAGGAACATCTATGTAAGATTCATAGGGTGTAGGACCCACCAGACGAATAACCAAAGGAGAAACGACAGACTTTTGACTACTGTACGCAATCACAACTGGTTCGGGATTATTGAAATAAGGAACTATAACATTCACACCATGCTCATCTTCATCCATATCTCAGGTAATCTTAATAAGATTTCCATTCAGCATCTCTTGTAAATCTCTCTTTACCACATCACACCCTCAAGGGTTTCTTGAACATATACGACAAGCAACATCACCATGCACATAATAACATAGCTCTCACAAGGTTGCATGCATCTCGACCAAGGATCTTCTAATCAAATTGACATTAAAGACACAGTACTTTCCAGGACATCCCTCGACTATATTCATAGTTGCACCGCCATGTTTAGGCAACATATTGGCTTGCATATTATGACCAAAGTCTTCAAAAGACAAAATACCACTTTGCACCAGTCTTCTCACCTTAGCTTTCAAAGAAAAACAGTTTTCAATGTCATGAATGGGTGCACCTTGATAGAATGCACAATGATGATCAAATTTATACCACCATGGAAGTTCCTTCGGAATAGCTGGTGGAGTCCTCGTCTGTACCAAATTCTTTTGTATCAAAGTAGGAAATAATTTCATATAGGACATCGAAATTGGATCAAATTAAGCCGATCTTGGGACACGATTATGTTCATGATTTTGTTGATGAGTACATGGTTGATAATTTAGTGTTGCTTGAACAACTAGAGCAGGATTAATAATCGGGGCAACTAACGCCACATGATGATGATGGTGATTGCTTCTAGAAGATCTCCTATGCTTCTCTTATGAAATAGCATTAGCATCATATTCCTTTTTCTTAGGCAAACCATTCTGATACTTCCTTGAACTGTCAGACGAACCACTCTCTTTCAATCGTCCCTCATGGACGCCCTTTTCTAGTCTCATCCCCATGTTGATCATCTCGGTAAAATCATTGGGATCACTTGCAACCATTCTATCATAGTAAAATGGACTCAAAGTCTTCAAAAACAGCTTTGTCATCTATTTCTCTTCTAACGAGAGACTGACCTGCACGACAATATTGCACCATCTTTACGCATACTCTTTGAAAGTTTTCTTATCCTTTTGGGACATAGCACAAACTTGATCTTGGTCCGGCGCCGTCACAACATTATACTTGTACTGACCAATAAAAGTTTCACCTAGATCATTGAAAGTGCGGATTTGGATGCTATCAAGTCCCATGTACCACTTTAAAGCAGCACCAGTCAAACTATCTTGAAAGTAATGAATCAACAGTTGATAGTTATCAGTTTGAGTTGATATCTTGCGAGCATACATCACCAAATGACTCAAAGGACAAGAGTTACCCTTATATTTCTCTAAATCTGGAACTTTGAACTTATGAGGGATCTTCACATTAGGAACTAAGCACTGATCATGAGCATTCTTTCCAAACAATTATTTTCCTCTCAGAGTTTGAATCTCTTTTTGCATTGCTTGATACTGGTCTTGAAATTCATCCATCCTTTTGTAAACACCAACATTTTCACTCTGACCAGCATGGAAAATAGGTTCTTCCATATAAGGATTAGCATGTGCCATATTTGGTGGTACAGACATAACAGGTTGAGCAATAGGAACAATAGTTGGCTCATATCCTTCAGGTACAAAGTGAGGAGGCATACCCCAAGGGAAACCAGAAGGAATTTGGTGTTGTGGAGAACTGATCGTAGCCATAGAAATGGGCGTAGAAGCGATTTCATAAATCACAGTCCTCTGAAGTAGAGTCTGGGGAGGAGGAGGAGGCTTATTCTGAGCAGCCGCCAGAACTTCCATCATAGTAGAGAGCCTTTCCAAACTTCCTCTCAAAGTAGTCACTTCTTTATGGAGTTCACAACTCTCTTGCTCTAAATGATCCATCTTCTTCTTTTGATTAGCACGAGTGTTGTACTGGTGAGACAGCTTGTCTAAATAAAGACCAAGAAAAGGAAGCAATGACACACCTATAAAACATACACAAATCAAGACCAAGATGCAACATGATGCTTGATATGCAAATCAAAATGCAAAGTTTTCAAGGAACTTCAAGATATAAAGCCAATTGCAAACATCATAAAGGAAATAACATATTTTAAAATACTAAAGATCTCATTTTATTAATAATGGAAAGGATTACAATCTGAAATACAATATCAACAATCCTAAAACATAAGAGGAAAGAAATTAGGTCCATGGAATCATATCCGATGATGACCCAATTCCAAGTTGATACTTCTTGCGAAGTCTTTTGATCTCTCTTTCATAGTTGCTCTCCATGCCATCCACATCCATCACGAGCTGATCTACAATGCCTTTCCAAACACCGGAAGTAGGAAGATAAGTAGATGATCAACTGTTATAGGAAAATAAATCCTCTTGGTTCCTTGGCCTCTTCATAGCATGTTGCTCAAGCATCTCTATCAAGTCATCCTTTTCCTTCAACTGCTTTTGCAATTCTACCTTCTAGAGGTTCGAAGCGTGAAACTTGTCTTCCCAAGAATCCCTCTCTTGCTTCATCCTAACCAAAGCTTCTTGCAACTCCTCTATTCCTTCAATATGAATAGTGGGTGATTTGACCCCTACTAAAGACATAGGTCTCTCATAAGCGTATGACATCTTGAATTCTTTTGCTCTCTTCTTCACCCAACTAGTGTAAGGCTCCAAAGCTACACAATTCTTCAATCCAAGCTCACTTTTTCCTTTCCTATGAATATTGTTCCAAGCATGCACCATCCTAGCCTTCAATCCTTGAGTGTCTTTCCCTTCTTGGAAAAATAAACCTTCTAACAATGTGTTATTAGGTTTGTCCTTCATAGCGAACCCAAGTTGGCGTCTCGCCAAAGCTGGATTATAGTTGATTTCTCCTTGTGTACCAAGAAGAGGCATATTAGAGAACTCCCTAAACCTATCAATAATCTCGACATCGTTATAAACAGAAGAATACCAAGTGATGTCATCATTGGTGAGAGACATAAGTCTTTGAAACCACCTTAAACAACCCTTGTTTTCTTTGAAGATAGGAGACCGTGACAAGTGCGAAATAAACCACTTGTACAACAAAGGTTCACAACAGAAAATATTTCCACTTCCTTTAGAAGTCCTATGGTAAATGGAGAAATAGGTGTCACCAAGCAAAGTTGGAACAAGATTCCCAACCAAAAAGATCCTAATAGCATCAACATCAACAAAATTGTCAATGTTGGGAAACAAGATCAAACCATAGATGACTAAGGAAAATAGCTTCAAAGGCCACCATGCTATCGGCATTAGCAAAAGAAAAAGCTCTTTCAATCAGAAATTTTGAAGTCAACACTGTGATACCTCCTTTGATAGTGACGTTAGCATCTATGTAATATTTCTTCAGATGAATAGCTCCATCAATAACTTGAGACTCCAAAATTCCTTCCAAACCATAAAAAGGAACCTTATTAGAAACTAGTATATCTAAAAAATAAGCATACTCCTCCATGGTAGGCAACAACTGATAATTAGGGAAAGTGAAGCACCGGTAGACGGGATCGTAGAACTGAACCAGAGTACTAAGAATACCATCTTCAACATCAGTAGATAGAACAAACAAAAGTCTTTCAAAACAGTCTCTGAAATCCTTAGGACCATCCATAAAAGATGCTAGCTTTCTCAATTCCTTAAGATTAGGACATCTGAAACTGTATTTCCGAGTATTCCTTCTTCCAATATCCATGGTCAAAATATATGTGGTGTTTGCAAAGAGAAACTCTAAGTTCCTTGAAAACTGAGAAAAATGCTCATGAATGCAATGAACACATGATGCAATAACCACGAAGAAGATCACACAAGGCACACAAACAAGGTTCAAAGGTTCGGAGTCACGAGCATGGAGCCAAGGGTAAAAACCAACCCATAAGGTATGTACTACGAATATAATCACTTGTACAACAAGGTTCTAAAAAAGTTCCCAGAGTCATAATTCCATTTTTTGTATATTACTGACTTAAATGACTACTCATCAACCAATAATATTCTTAAGAGAAACTCGTTTGAGTGTAGTATCACATAACAACTAATTCAAGTTTACGCCTGAATAGCCACCATACTATTGGTGTAAGCCCTAGAGGCCAATACTTTTGGTACTTGTATCGAATTATTTATTAATAATAAAAGGCTTTTTCTTTATTAAGTTTGTTTAATAAAGTCCCTAGAATAATTAGTCCGTTTAATGTATCAAGTGTGACTTAATCATGAGATCCCATTAAACATAAGGACACTATTCTTAAAGTATCTGTAGTCGAGCTTTATTGTGAAATGGGATAACATTAAAGCATTAAGACTATTATGTATATAGACTGATGATCACATCTCATGGATCATGGATAAGGAGTTATCAAGTCTTAAATATAGGTATGAATATTAAGAGTAATATTTATACTGGATTGACCCACTATGAGAATACTATATAGAATGTTATGAAAAGTGTCATAAGTTATTCTCATGGTGATAGTGGTGTATACCACCCTTCGACCTGAAACCACTATGGACCCTAAATGTAGAGTCGGGTGACTTATTGCTGATCAAACATTGTCCGTAATTGGATAACCATAAAGACAGTTGATGGGTACTCCACGAAGCATGCTGAGGGACCTAGATGGAATTTGCCCATCCTGCGTAACAGGATAAATGTCTACGGGCCCAATATTGAACTGGACAAGGATGAAACGGTCTATGCCTTGTGTTCAATATAGACATAAGGGCAAAAGGGTAATTGTACACATAAGTATTATCACAAAAGGATTTGTCATATCACATGACATTTTCGTGTCTTGGGTAGCAGTGATATGTTGCTAGATACCGCTCACTATTTATTATGTTAAATACGTGATTTAATATAATTGTCAATGCCGCAAAAACCTACAGGGTCACACACAAAAGGACGGATTGATGAGAGATAAAGTAACTAAGGAACATCGTAAGGTACGGTGCACTTAAGTGAATTGAAGAACATCGTAAGGTACGGTGTACTTAAGTAGAATACGAAATATGGTAAGGTACCATGCGCTTAAGTGATTTTGGCATATTATAAGATATGGGCCACATACAATTAAGTGGAATTTTTAGCTTGCAATCCACACAAGTGGTTCTATAAATAGAACCCTTGTGCAGAAGCATTTGTGCAGTTGTAATTTTGTTTCTCTCTCTCTCTCTCACACTCAGAGCCTTCATTCGTAGCAGCTAGCACTGAGATTGAAGGAATCCATTTGTGTGGACTGAGTAGAGGTGTTGCCACCGTTCAACGTTCGTGATCGCTCCGTAGATTTGCATCAAAGTTTTCAATCGCCACAAGAGGTAACGATTCTATCACTGATCATGCCCATTTGTAAGGATCACTAAAGGAGAAAATTTTTAAATTCCGTTGCGTGTTGGATAGCTATTCTCCTTCAGTGGTATTAGAGCCACTTACAAAACCATGCATCTGATAGCTGTTTATTTTTTGTATTTTCTGTATTAATACAATTAAAAGATATAATGAATCAAAGATTAAACGAGTAATTAAATTTGGCATCATGTGTGTATGATTTGGATGATTGATGTTGACTATGCTTCGGAATCCGACGTTAGTATGATGAAGAAGCGATACATTGATCGTCAATAGGTTACGCAATTGAGACCGGTCAAGTTATATATATGATATAAGTAATCCTGATGCAAAATATGGTATATATGATATATTGTTTCTGTTTCGTTCATTCAAACACTTAATGGTTGTTTTCCTTTGAGCGATCAATGGTCATTTGCTTCTTGATCCGACATTAGTATGGTGAAGCAATGACGTGTTGATCAATCATACTGAATTAACAATCGAGGTGTGTTTGACGGTCTGAAATTGGTGCATTAGGGTTCATGACGGCACAAGGGTTATGCAGTCAAAGAGTTATGCGATTAGGGTTGTGACTGCGCAAGAGTTGTGCTTTAAAGTATCAAGTGGTGATGCAAAAATCGACGTCGATTTCAAATGAATTGTTCATTAAATTTTTGCGTCGGGGCGCTGCCTCCGACTAACTCCGCATAGTGTGATCGGTCGCCGAAATTTAATTTAGTTTTAATTAATTAACAGAATTTAAATTAATAATAATAATAATAATGTGTTTATTATTATTGACTTGTGGTGATTGGTTATGGCCTTAGTTTTCCTTTATATTGTTTTGAGATTTTAAAATACGACCTGCGTGTTGTGCCTCTCTTTTAATCTCTTAATGTAACTTCTTTTCTCATCTCACTCCCTCGTATGTAAAACGGGTTTCTTTTATGTAATATAATGTTATGAAGAAAGAGAAGAATACAATATCAAAGGAGGACAACCTTGAAGATCTTGCTTGGAGAAGCTTAGATCGTTATTAGGTTAGCTTAGGTTCTCTCATTGGCTTGGGAGAACAATTGCGCTAGGGGCCATAACTGTTTCATTATGTATGTTGATGCATGTGAATGTATGTTGATACATGTGAGAGACGATTTATATGATAAATAAGCCGGTGAGATCAGAATAATTGCAAATTCCCTCAAATTAAATATTAAGTTTATGCTTTCCAAGTTTTAGCATTCATCAAGACTAGTATCGAATAATGTAGGTTTCGCCTACGCGAGGTGCATATTTTATATTAGTAAGGTGCGATGGGATAATTGTAATATCCAATTGCTAAAACAATGGGTCAAACTTAACTAAGAAAATTATAATAAGATTATATATGTTTAGAAGCAAGAGTTGGAAATGATCCATGTGATGGATTGGAATAAGGAGTTATTCACCCCAACTAAAATATTCGAGAGTTGTATTAGATACAGTTGGAAGGAGTTCCTACCTAAATAACCTAGTTTTGTATAATCTGCCTACTCGGACTTAAAAGAAAGTGAAATGTGGATCTCAACCCACTAGAAAATCTTCCAACGGGATTTTCCGAATCAAATGGTGAGGGTCATTTGTTTTGAGTAAAATAATGGGAGCATATTTAATTAAAGGCCTAATTAAATATGTTATTGATACTTATATTTTCATTATTTTCATGTAGATTACCATGACAACAAACACCTCTAACAACATTTTGCAATCAATCCTTGACAAGGAAAAATTGTTTGGGACAAATTTTCTAGATTGACACTGAAATCTGAGGATTGTCCTCAAACATGATAGAAAGCTGTATGTCTTGGAGAAACTTGTTCCTGAAGAGGAACCTCCTAGTTCTGCACCTAAGGCAGAAAGAGATGCTTATAAGAAGCATGTCGATGATGCCAATGAAACTGCTTTCCTCATGCTAGCTACCACGAACTCAGAGTTGCAAAAGCAACATGAGAACATGGCAGCATTCGATATGATCGAACACCTGAAGATGCTCTATCAAGAGCAAGCAAGACATGAAAGGTTTGAAGTTTCAAAAGCCCTTTTTCAAGGCAAGTTAGCTGAGGGAGCCCCTGTAGATTCGCATGTGCTCAAGATGATTGGGTATGTGGAGAACCTTGAGAGGTTGGCTTTTCCCCTCGGAAAGGAACTTGCGACTGATTTGATCTTGCAATCGTTGCCAGATAGGTTCAGTCAATTTGTCCTTAATTTCAATATGAATGATATGGACAAATCTCTTCCTGAACTGCTAGCCATGTTAAGAACTGCTGAGCAGAATCTGAAGTCAAAAGGGAAATCCATTCGGATGATCGAAAATGGAAAGAGACAGAACAAAAGACCCACCAAGCAGGGTGATAAAGGGAAAGGCAAGGAAGTTGGCAAACCCAAACCCAATGCTCCTGCTTTGAAGCCTAGTGGAGGCATAACAAAGGAAGGCACATGCTTCCATTGCGGTAAGACCGGACACTGGAAGAGAAACTGCCCAAAGTACCTAGAAGATAAGAAGAATGGAGTAGAGACTTCAACTTCAGGTATTTTTGTTATTGAAATTAATTTATCTACTTTTTCATCATGGGTATTAGATACTGGATGCGGTTCTCACATTTGTACCAATGTGCAGGGGCTAAAAAGGAGTAGAGATTTGGCAAAAGGTGAAGTTGACCTACGAGTTGGCAATGGAGCAAAGGTTGATGCTTTAGTCGTAGGAACTTATGTATTAACTTTACCTAGTGGTTTAATAATTCAGTTAGAGAACT
Source organism: Lathyrus oleraceus (assembly GCF_024323335.1). Taxonomy (NCBI): domain Eukaryota; kingdom Viridiplantae; phylum Streptophyta; class Magnoliopsida; order Fabales; family Fabaceae; genus Lathyrus; species Lathyrus oleraceus. The sequence goes on from NC_066579.1 coordinate 117,194,652, forward strand.
GTTATTATGTACCTGCAATTAGCAGGAATATTATTTCTGTTTCTTGTTTAGACAAGTTTGGTTTTTCATTTATAATAAAGAATAATTATTGCTCCATTTATTTGAATGATATATTCTATGGTACTGCACAAATGAACAATGGACTCTATGTCCTTGATCTTGAAATGCCTATTTATAACATTAATACTAAAAGGATGAAACCTAATGAGTTAAATCCAACTTACCTTTGGCATTGTCGATTAGGCCACATAAATGAGAAACACATTTCCAAACTCCATAAAGATGGACTCTTGGACTCTTTTGATTATGAATCATATGAGGCATGCAAATCTTGTTTAATTGGAAAGATGACAAAGTCTCCATTCACAGGAAAAGGTGAAAGAGCTAATGATCTTTTGGCGCTCATACATACCGATGTATGTGGACCACTGAACATACCAGCTAGAGGAGGTTTTCAGTACTTCATCATATTTACTGATGATTTCAGTAGATATGGTTATGTGTATTTAATGAAACACAAATCAGAGTCCTTTGAAAAGTTCAAGGAATTCAAGAATGAAATACAAAACCAACTAGGTAAGAATATTAAAACTCTTCGATCAGATCGAGGTGGTGAGCATTTAAGCCTAGAGTTTTGAAATTTTGGTATCAAATATGAGATGTCGAAAGTAATGTCACGACACTACAATCTGAATAATACAAACAGGATAAAGATAAAGAATAGTACAGCAAGAGACACAAGCAATTGTTAACCCAGTTCGGTGCAACTCACCTACGTCTGGGGGCTACCAAGCCAGGAAGGAAATCCACTAAATAGAATCAGTTCAAAGACTCTCAGTAAACTCCACAAGTTACAGTCTTTTTCACCTAATCTCTACCCGTATGACTTCTACCTAAGAACTCTTAGATATGATATCCCACTCACTCCCCCTCAATCACACCAGTGATATTAAACAAGAATTACAATTAAAAGAAGACACTCTTAAAAGACACACACTTGATCTTACTTAACAGCTTCAATCAAGTAGACACACACTCATGCTTAAAAGCTTTGAGTGACAAATTACAACTAAAAAATCAGACCAATTCAATCATCTATGGATGAATTGAATGGCTTACAAGTCACACGACCACACAAGACACAAACCCTTATTCTCTTTCAATATTTCGTTCTGTATTTCTTGTGTATCAAATCGGGTTTTCCATGTCCTTTTTATAGAAGCTTTCAGCTGGGCTTGGACATCATAAAACCCTAAAACTATTTTCCATTTAAATCTTCTTATGACAGTTGGTTAGATCTCTTTGGAAAATAAGTTAAATTACATTGTAATCATTTATTGATTACGTTTGCAATTAACTCATCAATCAAACATAGATTGCCATTAAAAGCGCAATCACATAACACATAACATTCTGACTGAATGTTCTGTGTACATATGTCATGACATCGGGTCTGACATCCTGGAACAATCCTGCATAATTTCATTTTAAATATCCAGCAGGTACATTATATCAGATGTCAAGACATAGGGTATGACATCCTGAAACAATCCTGCATAATTATATTTTAATCCTCCAGCAGGTACAAGATATCTTATGTTAATACATCACATGTAACATCTTGTGAACACTCTTTGTTTTACCAAAATTGCTGCCAACACTTAGAACCAACAAAATCCCCATTTGGCAAATTTTGGCTAAAACATATATCAGTCCATTTTGTTCACAAGGGAAAAAAACACATCAGTAGTTAAACATCATAACAGCGTTTAAGCAGCAGCAAAAGCAAACAGAATTACTAGCTATAATAGCAACTAGTAAAACACACATATGCACATGGGTACTTCTTCTCCCCCTAAGTTTGTTCAACACAGACATCTCTTTCAGAACCTGTAACATTCAGAGTTACCCTATGACATCTCCTTCAACATCACCTGTGCACCACAGAGCATGCACAGAACATCAAACATCTCCTCCAACATCACAGAACAGAATATCATTCTGTTCCACATCAGACATCTCCTTCAACATCAGTTGTTCAACATCAGCTGTTCAACATCAGTTGTTCACCTGTTTAGCCTAGCTAGCTACATCAGCACTGCAGATTTCCACATCCATACATTTAACTGCAGCTCTCCACATAATCACTTCTCCCCCTTTTTAGTCAAAATAGACCAAAGGTGACCAATTAGACAAAATAAATGTCAATCAACCTAGCAGAGAATGTCACAAGAGATGTTATAACATATAAAATGTTAAAACATAAATGTTAGGAGATACAAACCATAATTATACACAGCTGCAATAGCTGAGATAATTAGAAATCCATGGAACTCTTAAAGAGCCCAAATATCACATCAAGGCATCAGTAAGGACTGCCAAAAATTACAAACATTAACCAGGAAAAACAACACATTATCCAGCATCCAAAATAGCCAGAACATCATCCAGAACATCATCCAAAACAGCACACAGCACACACAGTCTTCATAACAGGGGGACAATCACAACTTAGTCTGAGGAAGTAACATCTTCTTCACCTTCAGATTCAGAACTGCCACTAGATTGATCTTGAGGATTGGACCTCTCACTTGAGGTATGGGCATCTGACTCCTTGGTTTCACCAACCTTATCCATCTCTTCCTGCTCCAAGCTACTAATGAGAACCTCTAAAGCCTCTTTCCTAGCCTTGGCAACCCTAATCCCAGTTCCCAGCTCCTTACAAGTTTCCTTCACTAATTGCTATAAATTCTCATGAATACAAATCCCCAATTTCCCTCTTAAAAATTCAAACTGATTAGCATCCAAAGCTTTTGTGAATATGTCAGCTAATTGCATTTCAGTAGTAACATGCTCCAGTGCTATTATTTTCTCTTCCACAAGTTCTCTAATGAAGTGATGACGAATATCAACGTGCTTTGTCCTGCTGTGCTGAATAGGATTTTTGGAAATATTTATAGCACTCAGGTTGTCACAGTACAATGTCATGACATCTTGTGTGACATTGTATTCAGTCAACATTTGTTTCATCCAAACTAGTTGAGAACAACTACTCCCAGCTACTATGTATTCCGCTTCAACAGTGGATAGGGACACACAATTTTGTTTCTTGCTAAACCATGATATCAGATTGTTCCCCAAGAAGAAACATCCTCCTGATGTGCTTTTCCTATCATCAGCACTTCCAGCCCAGTCAGCATCACAGTAACCAGTCAGCATAGATCCAGATCCATGAGTATATAACATCCCATAGTCACTGGTGCCATTGACATATTTCAGTATTCTCTTCACTTGGTTTATGTGACTGACTTTTGGTTCAGCTTGATATCTAGCACAAACACCTACAGCAAATGCAATGTCAGGCCTGCTTGCTGTGAGATATAGCAGACTACCTATCATGCTTCTGTATAGACTTTGATCTACACTGACACCATTTTCATCTTTGGAGATTTTCACATGTGTAGGAGCAAGTGTCTTTTTATGACTTGCATTCTCCATGCCAAACTTCTTAACAATGTTCTTGGCATATTTGCTTTGAGATAGAAATATAGAATCTTCCATCTGCTTGACTTGTAGCCCAAGAAAGTAGGTCATCTCTCCAACAAGGCTCATCTCAAACTCAGACTGCATTTGTCTAACAAAATGTTCAACCATCTGATCCGACATCCCACCAAACACAATGTCATCTACATATATTTGTGCCATCATGATCTTCCCTCCTTCATTCTTCACAAATAGGGTCTTGTCAATACCTCCTTTCCTGTATCCATTGTTAGTGAGGAACACTGTGAGCCTCTCATACCAAGCCCTAGGAGCTTGCTTCAACCCATAGAGGGCTTTCTTCAATCTGTACACGTGCTTTGGAAGATTTGGATCTGTGAATCCTTTAGGATGTTCAACATATACTTCCTCATTTAAGTAAACATTCAAGAAGGCACTTTTTACATCCATTTGGAACAGTTTGAATTTCAGAATACATGCCACTCCTAGCAATAATCTAATGGATTCAAGGCGAGCTACAGGAGCAAAAGTTTCATCAAAGTCCACTCCTTCAACTTGAGTATATCCTTGTGCTACTAATCTTTCTTTGTTTTTAGTAACAACCCCTTGTTCATCAGACTTATTCTTATACACCCACTTTGTACCTATGACATTTACTCCTTCAGGTCTAGGAACCAGTTCCCATACTTCGTTCCTCTTGAATTGACCTAACTCCTCCTGCATGGTATTGATCCAGAACTCATCAGTCAATGCTTCCTTGACATTCCTAGGTTCAATCTTGGACACAAAGCAGCCATGTGAGATCACTTCCCTAGATCTAGTAGTGACCCCTTTATTTGGATCTCCTATGATGAGATATTTGGGATGATCCTTCTGAACTCTGATGGAGGGTCCCTTGTTGATTTTGTCATCTTCAGGTTCAGCTTGAGGGGGTTCACTCTCCTTGTTTTTGTCTGAGAAGTCAGCTGGGGAATCATTCAGAGATGTCTCGACATCGTCTGTGACATCAGTCTGTTGGTCATCAACCACAACATTAATATATTCCATTATTACATTAGTCCTGGAATTAAAGACTCTGTAAGCTCTGTTATTTGTTGAGTAGCCCAGAAATATTCCCTCATCACTTTTGGGATCCATCTTCCTTCTTTGTTCACGATCAGTCAAGATATAGCATTTACTACCAAATACATGGAAGTATTTTACTGTAGGTCTTCTTCCTTTCCAGACTTCGTATAGGGTTGTAGGAGTCCCTTTCTTCAATGTCACTCTGTTGTGAACATAGCAGGTTGTGTTCATGGCTTCAGCCTAAAAATGGTAGGGCAATTTCTTAGGATGAATCATAGCTCTGGATGATTCTTGAAGAGTTCTATTTTTTCTTTCCACCACACCATTTTGCTGGGGAGTAATGGGAGATGAGAACTCATGATGAATTCCTTCTGAAGAACAAAATTCAGCAAATTTGTTGTTCTCAAATTCCTTCCCATGATCACTTCTAATTTTGATAACTGGACTTTCCTTTTCCCTTTGAAGTTTTAGACAAAGATCCTTGAAGACTTCAAAAACATCAGATTTTTCTCTTATAAAATTGATCCAGGTGTATCTGGAGAAGTCATTCACCACTACATATGCATACTTCTTCCCACCAAGACTTTCCACCTGCATGGGCCCCATCAAATCCATATGGAGGAGTTCCAAAACTTTGGTAGTGGTGTCATGTCTGAGCTTCTGGTGTGACATCCTTGTCTATTTTCCAATCTGACATTCTCCACAGATTTTTCCTTCATCAATCTTCAAGTTGGGAATTCCTCTAATAGCTTCAACAAATATAATCCTCTTCATACCTTTAAGATGTAGATGGCCCAATCTTTGATGCCATATCTTCACTTCTTCCTCTTTGGCTAAAGTACACATTGAAGAGTAACCAGTTTCTTGAGAACTCCACATGTAGCAGTTGTCTTTAGACCTGACTCCTTTCATGATCACTTCATTTTCATTATTAGTAATCAGACATTCAGTTCTAGTGAAGTTTACATTTAGACCTTGATCACACATTGACTAATGCTTATTAGATTAGCAGTTAATCCCTTAACAAGTAGGACATTGTCAAGGTCAGGAACTCCAGGGCAATCAAGCTTACCAATCCCCTTGATTTCACCCTTTGCTCCATCACCAAAGGTTACATAACTTGTGGCATGAGGATGAAGGCCAGTTAGCAGGTTTTTGTTTCCAGTCACGTGTCTGGAGCAACCACTGTCAAAATACCAATCTTCTTTGGCTGAAACTCTGAAGGAAGTGTGAGCTATCAAACTTGCAACATTAGTCCTAGGAACCCATTGCTTTTTATTGACAGGTCTGTGATGTTTGGGTTTAGGTTGATAATGAGCAGGCTGAGGGTAACCATACAGCTTATAGCAGAAGGGTTTTATGTGGCCAAACTTCCCACAGTAATGACATCTCCATTTTTGATGTTTCCCTTTCTGTTGTCTTCCTTTATGATGTTGTGACATGTGATGTGACATCGCAGGTTTGCTATCACTATGGCTGCACTTATGTTTGGATTTAGGTTTGCCACCAGTGTAACTACACTCAGCCTTAGATTCATTGAACCCAATGCCAGATTTGTCTCCCGTTATTTGACCAGTCTGGAGAATCTTGTCTAAGGTGTCAGATCCATTGTTAAGCATTCTTACATACTTGGTCATCTCATCCAGTTTAGAATTCAAGAGTACAACTTCAGTCTTCAACTTGGAGATGGTTTCCACATATTCTGCCTTCTCATTCTCCAGCTGAGTTATAACTTTCTTCTGGCTTTCCACTTGTCTGCATACTTCTGCACTTCTCTGACACAACTCTCTGTAGGTAGTGGCCAACTCTTCAAAGGTTACTTCATCATCACTTGAATCTTCATCAGAACCCCATCTTCCAGTCAAGGCAGTCACAAGATTTGCAGCCTCTTCTGTTTCACTTTCATCAGACCAAGTGGCAGCAAGACTCCTCTTCTGTTTCTTGAGGTAGGTTCCACATTCAGTTCTAATGTGACCATACCCATCACATTTATAACACTGAACTCCTTTTCCTTCATCTGACCTTGTCCTTCTTCCAATATTGTTGGATTTACTGATGTCATATGTGATGTTCTTGACATTGGCCTTAGATCTTACATCCATCTTTTTCATGAGTCTATTGAACTGTCTTCCCAACATTGCTACATCATTTGCCAGATCTTCATCAATATCTTGACCACCTTCCTCATCTTCCCCTTCAGTGTTTGACACGAAGGCTATGCTATTGGCTTTCTTTCCAGATCCATCACACATTCCCATCTCAAATGTTTGGAGGGATCCAATTAGCTCATCAACTCTCATATTTGAGATGTCTTGAGATTCTTCTATGGCTGTCACCTTTATAGCAAATCTCTTAGGGAGTGACCTGAGTATTTTCCTTACTAACTTTTCATCTGACATCTTCTCTCCCAGAGCTCCTGAGGCCTTAGCAATTTCAAGGATGTTCATGTGAAATTCATGGATACGTTCATCTTCTTTCATCCTTAAATTTTCAAACTTGGTAGTGAGCAGCTGCAATCTAGACATCTTTACTCTAGAGGTGCCTTCATGAGTGGTCTTGAGGATGTCCCAAGCATCTTTAGCCAACTCACAGTTGTTTACCAATCTGAAGATATTCTTGTCTACTCCATTGAATATAGCATTCAATGCTTTAGAATTTCCAAGGGCTAGATCATCCTCCTCCTTGGACCATTGTTCTTCAGGTTTCATATCAGTAGTGGCTTCTCCTTCCTTAGTAACTACTGGATGTTCCCATCCTGTTAACACAACCTTCCAAGCCTTATTATCAAGAGATTTTAGGAAAGCTACCATTCGAGGTTTCCAATCATAGTTAGATCCATCCAAAATTGGTGGCCTGTGAATAGATCCTCCATCTCTCTCCATAGTACCAGAAAGTATCGTCCCTAGATCTCACCCAGAACCAGAGCAGGATGCCTGCTCTGATACTAATTGAAATTCTGGTATCAAATATGAGACGTCGAAGGTAATGTCACGACACTACAATCTGAATAATAGAAACAGGATAAAGATAAAGAATAGTACAGCAAGAGACACAAGCAATTGCTAACCCAGTTCGGTGCAACTCACCTACGTCTGGGGGCTACCAAGCCAGGAAGGAAATCCACTAAATAGAATCAGTTCAAAGACTCTCAGTAAACTCCACAAGTTACAGTCTTTTTCACCTAATCTCTACCCGTATGACTTCTACCTAAGAACTCTTAGATATGAGATCCCACTCACTCCCCCTCAATCACACCAGTGATATTAAACAAGAACTACAATTAAAAGAAGACACTCTTCAAAGACACACACTTGATCTTACTTAACAGCTTCAATCAAGTAGACGCACACTCATGCTTAAAAGTTTTGAGTGACAAATTACAACTCAAAAATCAGACCAATTCAATCATCTATGGATGAATTGAATGGCTTTCAAGTCACACGACCACACAAGACACAAACCCTTATTCTCTCTCAATATTTTGTTCTGTATTTCTTGTGTATCAAATCAGGTTTTCCATGTCCTTTTTATAGAAGCTTTCAGCTGGGCTTGAACATCATAAAACCCTAAAACTATTTTCCATTCAAATCTTCTTATGATAGTTGGTTAGATCTCTTTGGAAAATAAGTTAAATCACGTTGTAATCATTGATTGATTGCGTTTGCAATTAACTCATCAATCAAACATAGATTGCCATTAAAAGCGCAATCACATAACACATAACATTTTGACTGAATGTTCTATGTACAGATGTCATGACATCGGGTCTGACATCCTGGAACAATCCTGCATAATTCCATTTTAAATATCCAGCAGGTACATTATATCAGATGTCAAGACATAGGGTATGACATCCTAAAACAATCCTGCATAATTATATTTTAATCCTCCAGCAGTTACAAGATATCTTATGTTAAGACATCACATATAACATCTTGTGAACACTCTTTGTTTTACCAAAATTGCTACCAACACTTAGAACCAACAAGTTTGATGACCATCTGAAAGAGTGTGGGATCATATCCCAACTTACTCCTCCTGGAACACCCCAATAGAACGGTGTATCTGAGAGAAGAAATCGAACCTTGTTAGACATGGTCCGATCCATGATGAGTCACGCCGATCTTCCAAACTCCTTTTGGGGACATGCACTATTGACAACAGCTTACACACTTAACCGTGTTCCATCCAAAAAGGTTGAGAAGACACCATATGAGATATGGAGTGATAAGAAACCACATATGTCTTACATGAAGATTTGGGGTTGCGAAGTTTATGTGAAACGATAAATTTTAACTAAGCTTGAGCCCAAATCTGACAAATGCTTATTTGTGGGGTTGTAGCGGTGTATTCGTCGCTATATGATTTATTGATTAAATCAAAAGCAAAGCATACAATGAATCGAGTCGCCACCGCACTTTTATTTATCCAAAGGACTGGCTAAAAAGCGAACAAAAGCCTAAGAAGTTTTACACATAGAAAACTAATGAAAAGATCAGAGAGTCTGGGTAAGGGGTAAATTACGCAATGGGAAGGTGTTAGGCACCCACTACGTCCTAGGTACTCCTAGGGAGCCCTTTTCACACTTGTTGTATAAAATTGTTATTTGTTATGAAATATTTATTGTGCAAACATGAATGGGATGATGAGAAAAGAATATACAATTTTTATTGTTTTTGTGTTCGAACGGATGAACCCGTTGCCTACGTACCTTCCATCAAAGGTAAGGATCAAAACGCCGTAGTTCGGCTAAAAGATTTCCAAAAGTTAGTGGATTCAATTTTAAACACAAGCCCTAAGGTCTTACGTTATCCACGGGAGAAAACTCAACCTTATAAAACAACGAGTCTACCATGTGAGAAAAGCTTCAACTTGCTAGTGAGGGGTTAACCCTATAATAAGCAAGGAAGACTTACAATTCAGTCAACTAAGGACAAATAGGTGAGATTAACATCAACCAACTAGGATAAATCAAACCTATGGCTAGTGTATGAAAACTTAAAAAGAATGGACAAAGCCACAAAACAATTGAATGGGTGAAGTTAATTGATTATGATTATTCACAAAAGGAGGGTCAAAGTATGATTAAGATTGATTCAAAAGAAGTATTATGAAATGGAGTTTGAAAAGTCAAGGACTTAGGGTCCAGGTTTCTAATTTGAAAGCATGAGGATGTTTGCACAATATTTATCTCAAGTTTTGAAAGCAATGTGTGAAAAGGTTTAGGACAAAGAGGGATGAACGGATGAAGATGGAGTGTAAAACTTCCTAGAAGGTTCACCTCTTGGAATCATATAGAAGATGACTCAAGTGTGTCCTTTGGAATAGGCAATGAGCAATAACAAACATGCAAAGCAAAGGAAGAAAGTCAACAAAAGCGGATACCGGATGCCAATGACTGGACTTATACCAATCTCCTAAAACAAAACTGGATATCAGAGGCCACTCTATGGACTTATACCAATCTCCTCAACAAAGAAATAAAAAGTGGATACCGGATGCCAATCTATCTGGACTTATACCAATCTCCAACAAATGATCATAGGAGAACAAATGCCAAATTACACGGACTTACAATTGCATCCTCACATACAACAAACAAATGTATCAAGCAGAGAGAAGATGAGTGGCCAATGAGATGGTCTTATACTCACTTCCATATCATAGGAACAATGGCCAATGAATGGTCTTACAATTGTCCTCAATAGGCAAACAACAAAGATATGTCACAAAGACAGATGAAATGATCATGCACTAATGAGCAATTAATGGTGATAAATGCACAAGGCATACAAGCAGACATGTACAAATGTACTAAGTAATCAATCAACCAAAGGCATTCAGCACACTCTATAACCAAACAATTAGGCTCATACAAAGGGTTAGGCATTGAAGCCAACTGGAATAGGGTTAATGGTGCTCTTAACCTTGACATTGAGAGCCAAGGTGAAGCAGATGAAAGGATATGAGGGGTGTGCCTCATCGCTCTTATCCCTGGTCAGGGAGAGCATTGAATATCAGAAGGTGTGGGAGTTCAGAAAGATGGAACTCTCTCCACAAGTTAGACTCGATAGATCTTGGGTTTTTACTCACTATGCATCAACACATGTGGTGTGAGCAAGGTGAGTGACACACAGAATAGTAGGAGATAGGTTACATATCTCTTGGGTTCTACCAATTTCCTTATTCAAAGGACTTTTCCTGCTTGGGACAAAAGTAAACACGCACAAACATCGCCTCTTAAGGAGGACTTCAGACAGTTGCCTGGCCAAGTAACAGGTCAGGTCTTCCAGACTACATGAAGAAAAAGGATTCTACCTCAATGCTAATGCTATCAAGCAAAGCAATGCAAGTTCTCAAAGAACTATTAGCAACTAATGGTACCTGAAATCAATCAAACAAAATCAGTATACAACTCAAATTCAAAACCAATATAAGATAAGGATCGACAGTCAACACAATCAGTCAAATGTGCAATGCACAAAGCTCAAAGCATATGAGCTAAGCATCCTACAAAACAAACAAGTTAGTTCATGATAATCAATCAAACTCAAGCAACTTGCATTAATCTCCTTGAAGCATTTGCTTCTTAACCTGAAAAACCAAACTTAAACATGAGCAACAAGACCACTAGGACAAGCCTAGGGTCAAAAGGAGATAAAAAATCCAAAACAGCAAGTGAAAGCTAACCAAAATCAAGTTCAAACAATTAAGAAACAAACCCAAGTGGTTTCACATTCATATCATTCATCATTATCATTTCACAAACAAATTAGGTCAAGGCATGTCATATAGAACCTCAAAGAAGTCAACAGAAAGATTCAAGTCAAATCCAATCACAAACATTTCAAAAAATTCTCAAATAATTCATGATCAACCATCATCCAAAACATGATAAGCATACCAAATTTCAGCTCATTTGGATCAAAGGAAGTAGGTCAATGAAAATCAGAAAGTCAAAGCAAGTTCAAGCAAACTCATACAAAGCATCAAAACATGCACCAACTTCAATTAATCATAAAACAGAAACAACACATGATAAATGAATGGGACCAAAGCCATGATAAACTTTAAGATGTCTACATTACTCATGCCAAATTTCACACCCATCCAATTAATAACCAGAATTTCACAAACCAAATACAAACATGTATCACAAAAAATCAACAAATGACCAAACAGGGGAGAAAAATTCCAATCAAATAGGAAATGCCATCAATAATTCCAGAAAAATTGACATGTATTCTCAACATCCATAAGTATATTCATGCAAAAATCCAGACCATTTTGAGTTCAATAAGCATGGTAATTAAAATAAAGGAGTTGGACATGAATGGTGTGACACAAATTGTCACACCTCTATTCAAAAAAATCATATCTCATCAACCAACAATGATAAATTCACAAACTCTATACCAAAATCACCATGAACATGTCTAGTTTAAGCACAAAACATTTCAGAGGCATTGGATTAAGTATCATCATTTCACAAGCAAAAAGGCATGGCATACACAAAATGGACACACATGAACAAACCCTAGGCATTTTTAAAATCTACACGTGCAAAAAATCTGGAAAAATCACCATAATAAACTAGAGATCATGAGGAGCATTTCACAAAAAATCCCATCAAATTTGGACAAATATTGAAGAACTTATGAATTTTTGAAGATTGGCATACAAAATGAAATAAATATTGAAAACAGAAAATGATTTAATTAAATAATAACACGGCAATGGCATATTGGTAAATATCTGGTCCCTTAAGTGAAACGCCGCGTTTCACTTAAGGGCGTGTCACGTTCTGATTCGCTTCATGGCCAAAAACATGGGAATGCATGCAGGGCGCGGGTTTGGAAGATCAAATATGTTTCTGGGTTCAGAAAATTTAGGGTTTATGTGTTCTTCAAACCAAAATCCAGCTCATGAATAAATGGTAACCAAAATCCACAAGCAATATACCAATGTGTTCCTCTCATCATGTACATCAACAAAACAGCAATGCTTTAACCTAAATCAAACTATCATGGATGAATCGAGCAAAATAAAATCTAACAACCAAACTTTAAATCACTGTATCTTCCTTAATATTCAACCATTTTTCACGATTCAAAGCTCATTGAACTCAGCATGGCAAGATCTTTAATAAGCATATCATGATTTCATCATTGGCAAGGTTCGAAAGTTCACCTGATTTGAAGAACAGAGATGATTCTGGAGTTCTTTGGCCGTGTAAGTGCGAAACAGCTGCGCCTTGATGTTTGTATTGATGAATAGAAGTAGGATTTGGAGCTCAGCTTGCACGATTTAGCTCAAACAAGTAGCTGCCATGAATGAAGCTTCAATGCAACAGTGCTATTCCTTGCTTTACAGTTGTGATTCTAAGCTTGCAAAGGCTTCCAAAAGGATAGTGAATGATGGACCAATGCACAGAAGCACAAATTCTTTGACAATTTTCAGCAAAAATTCCAAGTGAAGAATGAGAGTTTTTTGAGAGAAAAAGAAATTCAGATCTGATTTGTGAGTTGTGGCTAGGGTTTTTTAGTCTGAAGTGTGCAATATATACTCTGATTAACAATGCCTAAGCTTGGTTAGTGGAATGGTAATTGAATTTAGCTTAATGAAGTGTTTTGGTCAATTGGTGAAATCCACTCATGTTGCATGTGCATGGCATGCTACAGTGCGAAAATGGGCCTAAACAATCTCCAAATGTGGTTTTTGATCAGATGTAATTGGTAGAAAGTGTAGGCAAGGCTTAATTTGAAAGTCCATTTTTCACCCCTCTCTTTTTAATTCAATGCACTTGAAAAAGGCCATTTTGATTGGATGATTTTTGGTGAAATGTGATGAAGGATTTGGATAGAGCATATCAAATGTGACTTGTAGCAAAAAAAACCTCACTTAATTTGGCCAAATGGTTTGAAAGTTATCTCACTTTGAAGTTCAAAAATTCTTGAGAATGATTTGATCATAACTTGCCAACCACACATGAGAAATGAGTGTTCTTGGACTTTTTGGAAATGGGAGAACAAGATCTTCAACTTTCATGTTGGACAAAAGTTCATTTTAAGATTTTATGATGATGTAATTTTGAGGAGAAGAACTTTCCATTTTTGGCAAATTCCAATTACAGGTCAACTTACTATTTTTGGAAATTTTTCACCTGACCTCAAATCCTTCACTGTGGATGTTTGACATGTTATATGAGGCTTGTATGGACATGAATGAGACCTCTCAAACCAATTCCCACCATCAAATCACTGATTAAATGCACAGTTGACCACAGTTGACTTTGCTAGGGTTTTGGTTGACTGAACCATGTTCTGATGAAATCCCAGCCCCTACCACTTGAGATCTTGATTCAAAATGATGTCGCAACTCATATGAACTCTTGATGAATGATCATGGTGCCCAAATTCTTCAAGAATGGCCACCATCCACTGTTCAATGGATAATTTGACTGTTTTGACCTAGCTTGCTTCATCTGCAAGTAACATGGTTAGATGACAATATTTTTGTACTTTTGGTTAGTAAACAAATGAAAAGCAATGATATACCAATGCAATACATGCTTGGTGATCAAGAACCACACTCACAAGATAACCCACCCACAAGGAGGGAAGCAAAGGTACACAAAGATCCTTGAGGCAATGATATGGTATGATATGATGCCATGAGGGATCTTAGGGACAAAATTGGGGTCTTACAGATGCCCCTATTTAAGGTCATTCTAGCCGGAGAAGTGAAGTTTAGAAATCTTCATCTCAACGCGGTAGAATGGGCTTAAATAACAGTAATGAGACAAATTTTGGTCCCTAAGAGACCTCATGATGCAGATGTATGTATGCAAAAGACACAAACTCTGTGGGGAATATGATTCACACAGAAGAAAAGACGATCCATCGGAGTAATACACTCACCAGGAACAGAGACTCTAACAAGACTCTCATTGGGGATAGTAAAAGAAAAAGAAATGCGTGAGCAGGACACAACTTCAAGTTGGGGAAAAACAAAACTGACACAGCGTGAACAAGACACGACTCTGATTAGGGTAATAACAGAAATCAGACTGGAGACCTAACTGGGGAGTGAAGGACTCACACTGGGGAAAAAAAAATCCCAAAGGAAGAACATCCATTGGAGAGACACAAGCTGACTCCTGGGAAGAAGCAAAAGGAAACTCCACTGAGGAAGCACCAAAGAATGAGGTGTTACCAGTATAAGGGTAACAAATTCAGGAAGAGTGAATATCTAAGACCGGTATGAGGGTGAGAGATATCAATCATCCACACATCTGAGAAAGACCTGAAAAAGGTACATAAACTCAGGAAAATCTGACTCCACAAGGGACCAAAGTCATAATAGGGAGCAGACAGGAAGGAACACCAGGGATACCGAAGTATATAATAGGTGACCGACCAAAGCGTGAATTGGTATATATGCCAAGACACTCATCATCCGAAAGGAGGGCTTGAAGAAGCAAATCGACTTACAGGATGGACATTCGAATCCACAACGGGAAAACGAACCTTACTCAACTGGGGACACAAACCCAAAGAGTGCATGAGATATAACATCCATTACCGGCAGACCGTGGATAAGAATACTCGCATGAGATATATTATCTATTACCGTCAGAACGTAGATAATAAACTCGCATGGTAAGAAACACCAGAGATACCGAAGCATATAATAGGTGATCTACCGAACACGTGAATTGGTATATATGCCAAAACACTCATCATCTGAAACACAAACTGGTTAAAGGATGGATATTCGATTCTACAGAGAATACGAATCTTGCTCAGCTGGGGAAAATCAACAAAGGACTCCAACCAAAGAGCGCATGAGATATATTATTCATTACCGGCAGACCGTGAATAATATACTCGAAAGGAAAAGACACCCGAGATACCGAAGTATATAATAGGTGACTAACCAAAAAGAGAGACAATCGATACCAAGCATCCGGGTAAACGAAAGACAACTCAAAGGGATAAATTGCAAGCATCCGGCAATTATCCAACAACAAAGAATATTCGATTCCACAAAGGGAAAAAAACGAATCTTACTCGACCAGGGAAACACAAAAAGCTTCGACTGAAGAGTGCATGAGATATATTATTCATTACCGGCAGACCGTGAATAACATACTCGCATGGAAGATTATCCACAACCGGTTACTGGGTTAATAAAGGATAAATCAACCGAAAAGGAAGGCACCGGGATACCAAACTAGGTATATAATGATGACCAATCAAAGGGAACAACAACATTACCAACACAAGGGTAAATGAAAGGAGACCCGCTGGGGATAAATTGCAAGCATCCGGCAATTATCCAACTGTACCACAAGGCACAAACTCCGCTGGGGAGAAAGAATCAACACCTGGGATTTACAACTATCGAAAACGGGGTAGAAGACCACAGACTCAACTGGGGATAGAAATCACCACAGGGAGACACCAACTCTGTTAGGGATAAAGTCACAACAACAGAAATCCACTTATAACCAGGACGAACCACAAAAGTTACCCTGTTAGGGGAAAAGAGATGGGACTTACAACTACCGGATACGAGGTAATAGCCATACTCTGGTGGGGATAACCATGAATTAGGGTTTACATCTACCGAATAAGGGGTAGAAAACCAAACAAACTTGCCGAGGAATAAAAGGTATATAACCACCAATTCCGCTGAAAGGGCAAAGAAAATAGGACTTACAACTACCGGCATAAAGGTAGAGGCCCAAAAAACTCCGCTGGGGAACAACCCACTGGGAAGCACAAGACAGTTGATAAATAGCCAATTCGGGAATAATCCGAAAAGACAGACTGAATCAAGACACGTCCTAATGAGGATGTAACTCAAATAGGAAAATCCATCCCAATATATATGTTGGGAGGAAACGGAAGAAACCGTCATCCACGAGGATATATCTCAGTGGGGAACTGCAGAAGGACAGACAAAGGACACTTTCTGCTTATGGGGCTGACTCTATATGGAGAGATTTAACACCCGACATCTGCTAGGGGAGATCTATTAGGGATCTGCACCACCATAGCAAGGAACAATCAACAAAAGATATATGGCGAGAAATGCAACATGAATATCTGAATGTTTATGAATATGCATGAATATGCGTGATTTATGTTTGATGAATGCTGACAAAACAGACATATCTAACACAAACAGGTCCAGGAATCAAACGCCCGGTACTACACTTCCAGGGGAGAACCAACTGGAAGGCCAATCTGCGGAGATCTACATGCTATAAAGCATAGATCTGCGGGTACTGCTGGGGAAGCAGAGGCTTAGAGATATCAGGAAACACCAAATCTCTGAGCGCTGGATCAGCAAACAACCCAACCAGGGTACAGAAAGTCACAACGGGCAAAACAGCCACCAAGACGAATCTGTTGGGGAACAAGAGAAAATCTCGAAGATCCGCAGGGGATCTCAGCATCAATTGAGAAACAAAAGTTCTGCAACTCCAAACAACTCCGGGGAACAACCCATTGAAGGAGAAAAACATCATCCAAGTAGAATCCAACTGCATAAGCAACTCTACTGGGGAAAACTGCTGCTGGAGAAAACTGAGTCTTCAACAACACTTTGCTTGCAACTATGCTGGGGAACAACCCCATCACAAGATCTGGAGAAAGAAGATACAACCAAACCAGGAATATGAACCAAATGTCTTACCTGTTGGAGATCATGCCACTCTTGGGAGAGCACTGAGATATTCTTGAGTATCCTTTCAACCTTATGGATATTCACTTTGTTTAAAAACAGCAAATTTGGAAAAATTTGATTTGTTTAAAAACAATGATATTTTATCAATTAAAACATGCAAAACATTTGTTGAATTGAAACAAATAAGAGTGCAAATAATTGGATAAAAAGCTCAAATTGATTTGATGGAATGGTAGCCTGCAAATGGCAAGACTCCATAGATCTGTACAAATTTGAAATCAGTGATATATATTGGAAGAGGGCTACATTGAACATAATGATCCTTTCTCTACCAATTTGAATCTCGATGTATTCGAAGCTTCAGTTTGACGACGAATCGAGAATCCTCTGACAAAATGACAGCTGGTGACCAGAAAGTCTAGCAGGATGCAGTTACTTGCCAAATCCCTAATTTCTGCCTAGATTGCCCCAGGGTGAGGTACTCAATCTAGCGGGATGCAAATATGCTTTTTTTTTTAAGTCTCTAATTTTTGCTTGGATTACCCTTGCGGGTTCTCCACCGAGACGCTCATTTTTGCCTAAGCCGCCCTTTCGGGTTTTCAACTTAGCGAGCTATTCTGTTTTTCATTTGCATATACTTTTTTTTTTTTTAGGCAAAGTATCTCTTGACTACATCTGAATTCACAGGACGAGTGAAATCCTCCCCATCCATTGTTATAAGCATCAAAGCACCGCCTGAAAAGGCTCTCTTAACAACATATGGACCCTCGTAGTTTGGAGTCCACTTGCCCCTGGAATCGGGCGCGAAAGACAAAATTTTCTTGAGCACGAGGTCACCTTCTCGGAACACACGAGGCTTGACCTTCTTATCGAATGCTTTCTTCATTCTCTGCTGATATAACTGACCATGACACATGGCAGTTAACCGCTTCTCTTCAATTAAATTCAATTGGTCATAACGACTCTGAATCCATTCAGCATCAGTCAACTTGGCTTCCATCAAGACTCTCATTGATGGGATCTCCACCTCTACTGGGAGAACAGCTTCCATGCCGTAAACAAGAGAGAAAGGGGTTGCCCCTGTTGAAGTGCGTACAGACGTACGATATCCATGCAAAGCAAATGGCAGCATCTCATGCCAATCTTTGTACGTAACAGTCATCTTCTATATAATCTTCTTGATATTCTTATTAGCAGCTTCAACAGCCCCATTCATCTTAGGTCTGTAGGGAGAGGAATTATGGTGTGCAATCTTGAATTCAGCGCACAACTCATTCATCATCTTATTATTCAGATTAGATCCATTATCAGTAATGATCCTCTCTGGCACACCATAACGGCAAATCAGCTGGCTCTTGATAAACTTCACAACCACCTGCCTGGTTACATTCGCATACGAAGCGGCTTCAACCCATTTGGTGAAGTAATCAATAGCTACGAGAATAAACCGGTGTCCGTTGGACGCTTTCGGCTCAATCATGCCGATCATGTCGATTCCCCACATAGAGAAAGGCCATGGTGATGAAATCACATTCAGAAGTGTCGGAGGAATATGAATCTTATCCGCATAAATTTGACACTTGTGACATTTCTTCACATACTTGCAACAGTCAGACTCCATTGTCAGCCAATAGTAGCCTGCTCTCAACATCTTCTTAGCCATGGCATGTCCATTGGAATGAGTACCAAATGAACCCTCATGGACCTCAGTCATCAACAGGTTTGCTTCGTGTCTATCCACGCATCTGAGCAAAACCATATCGAAATTCCTTTTATACAGCACTTCACCACTGAGGTAGAAACTGCCTGACAACCTTCTCAAAGTTTTCCTATCTTTCACAGATGCCCCAGGCGGGTAGACCTGGTTCTGAAGGAAATTCTTGATATCAAAATACCAAGGCTTGTTATCTTTCACTTCTTCGATTGCAAATATGTGAGCTGGTCTGTCCAAGCGCATCACAGTAATATTGGGGACATCATTCCACCGTCTGACCACAATCATGGAGGCAAGCGTAGCAAGAGCATCTGCCATTCGATTATCCTCTCGAGGAATGTGATAAAATTCAACTTCTGTGAAGAATGTTGAAATCCTTCTTGCATAATCTCTGTATGGGATGAGACCTGGTTGATTCGTCTCCCATTCACCCTTGATCTGATTAACAGCTGTCGCATCACGCGAAAAACCGGCGGGAAACGAAGAACAACAGAGCCGCCACCGTGCGTTATTTATCCCAAAAGAGGGAAAGGAAACGCTCAGAGTAAACCTGGAAAAGACATGGTCTCGCGACCAAAGAGGATGGGTTCGGGAGTCGGTTATGCGAAGGGAAGGTATTAGCACCCCTACGCATCCGTAGTACTCTACGGGATCCACGCACAAAAGGAGGGATAAATGGTTACTAAAACGCTGCTCACACTCACACACACTGGCTGAAAGAGACACAAGAAAACAGACAGGAAACTGACTCGGCAGGATGTCGCATCCTGGGCCTACTTAGTCTATCAGGCATAGACATCAGAGTCGAAGTAGTTCGGATTGGGGAAACGACACATGCTCGCTAGGATATCGCATCCTATGCATACGTATCTTCTCGGACGAGAGAAGAATCAGAGCATTCGTAGCTCGGCTGACACGCACACAAACAAACACAGGCAAAGGCAAACGTGGAGCCTGAATGCCAATCACTGGACTTACATCAGCATCCGAACCAAAACACACACAAAGAGGCAAACGTGGAGCCTGAATGCCAATAGCTGGGCTTACATCAGCATCCGAACCAAACACACGCACACTGGAACCTAACTGCCACTCGATGGACTTACATCAGCTTCCAAGCACACAATAACGCAACAAGTAAATAGGGAGTCAGGGACTCGAGCCTATAACTGTCAAGCACACACTCAAACAGACAGACAACAAATTGCTAAGGAGTCAGGCACTCGAGCCTAGCAACTGTCAAACAACACACACAAAAAAGAAAAGGGCGCCCGGAGAGATCAGCTCAATCTCCTGCCTACATACTTCATCTGGTATGAAGATCAGGGCGATGTAGTTCCCCTACAGAGGGATAAAGGACTAGCCTAACCAGATAACAGAGGGTGACACAACTAGGGAGACTACGACTCGAGCCTAGATGTTATCATGCAAAATCAACCCTAAGTTAAGGTTTCTAGCTAACTGGCACAGGGAGCCAGCCTATCCTAATCATGACTTGCACAGGAAGCAAGCCACACACCCACTTAACTTGCACAGGAAGCAAGCCAAGCAAAACCTAACTTGCACAGGAAGCAAGTCTAAACTAACCCTAACTTGCACAGGGAGCAAGTCAAACAATCATACAAGCACAGATAGCACACACTATACACAAGCAAGTGGCTCAAACAAGGGTTAGGTTTTAGTCGAGGGGTCATATCAACCTCAACAAACAAACCTCTGGAACTGGGTGAATGTTGCTCTTAACCTTGCCATTGAGAGACTAAGGTGAAGCAGATGAAAGGTGGGTGAAGATCAGACTTCACAGCTCTTATCCCTGGCCTGGGAGAGCTTAAGACAAGAATGTGTGGGTTCAGAAAGTGGGAACCCTTCTACACATTTAAAACTGACTCAACTGTACAACTGTACAAGATCTTGGGTTTGTATCTGCAATGCATCAACACAGTGGTGTGAGCAAAGCAGAAGACACACTGAATAGCAGGGGATAGATTGCTTATCCCTTGGTTCTGCCAATTGCCTCTTCACTTAGGAGGTCTTTGACTCTATGCAAGGACAAAATTAAACATCCACAAACATTGCCTCTTAAGGAGGACTTCAGACAGTTGCCTGGCCAAGTAACAGGCCAGGTCTTCCAGACTACATGAAGTTAGGAAGTTATACCTCAATGCAAATTGCTTATACAAGCAAAGCAAAGTAAAAGTTCACAAAGAACTAAGCAACTAAAAGCACCTGAAACAGTCAAGCAGATGTTAGTATGCAAGTCAAAGTTAAATCAAAATGAAACAGATATCAACCAGTCAACACAAGCAAGTGAATGTGCAAGGCACAAGGCTCAAGGCATGTGAGCCAAGCAACCTACAAAACAAGCATGTTAGTCATGATAAACAATCACACTCAATCAATTTATATTGGTCTCATTGAAGCATTTGTGGCTTAACCTGAAAACATGAGCTCAAAGGTGAATAACAGGACCACTAGGGCAAGCCTAGGGTCAAAAGAGAATAAGAAAGTCAAAACAGCAAAGGGCAAGCATCCAAAATCATGTTCAAACAATCAAGAATCAATGCCAATTGGGTTCACATGCATATCAACCATCATCATCATTTCATGAACAATTTAGGTCAAGGTATAGCAAACAGAAGCTCATAGAAGTCAACAGCAAGACTTAACTCAAAAGCAATCTTAAACATTTCCAAAAATCACCAAATAAATCATGATCAATCACAACCCACAGCATGGTATGCATGTCAAATTTCATCTCATTTGGACAAGTGGAAGGCAGTCAATGAAAATCAGAAAGTCAAAGCAGTTTTGAACATGCTCAAAGAAGTCAACCAAACATGCATCGACTTAGAAAAATCATAAATCAGAGATGGCATATGAGAAATGAATGGGACTAAAACCATGGCAAAGATGAGGATGTCTAGTTATCCCATGTAAAATTTCATGTCCATCCAATAAAGTATGAGAATTTCACAAATGAAATGGGAACAAGTGTCACAAAAAGTCAACATATGACTAAACAGGGGAGAAAATCTCAAACAATTAGGAAATGCCACAAATAATTCCAAGAAAATTCACATGTAAACTAGACATACAAGAGTAGGTTCATGCAAAAAATCAGATCAATTGGAGGTCAAGAAGCATGGATACAAAAATCAGCAAGTTGGACATCAATGGTGTGACACAAATTGTCACACCCTAATTCAAAAAATCATAACTTACAAACCAGCAATGATAAATTCACAAACTCTACACCAAAATCACCATGAGTGTGTCTAGTTTAAGCACAAAAAATTTGGGAGCCATTGGATAAAGCATCATCATTTCACAAATGTTTTGGCAAAGTGTACAAAAATTGGTCACATGAACAAAACCCTAATGCCATTTAAAATTCACATGTGCACTATTTGAATAAAAAATGCTCATAAAAAACTAGATGAAGAATGGAGACCAATGTAAAAAATCCCATCTCAATTGGATCAACCTTTAATTATTTATGAATTCTTGAACATTGTAAAGAAAATAAAATAAAAAAAATAAAAAAAAAAGGCAAGGATTTAATAATTATTTAATATTTACAGTGGAGGGACACTTGCCGCGTATTGGAATGCAACCGTTCCCATTAAATGGGATTTCAAAATCCCTAATTAGCGGGGCCCACGGCCACCTGCGCGTCCGCATGGCCCACTCGGCCAGCCAATCAACGTGTTTCATTTAGAAACACAATGCACAGCCAACAAGTAACCCAGGTAGATGTACGGCGTGGCAAAGAAAAGCAACGAAATGAAAAAGCCAATGGTAGCAGCAAAATACAGTATTCATATTTGCAGAAAAACATTTACAGTAGCAACGTGGTCAAAACCCAGGTCGAATTTTTTTCTCCAAATTCAAAAACAGGTATACCAATACGTGCATCTTCCCTCACACATTCACAATCCAACAACCATTTACACTAATTCGAACTCATGGTGGAAGAATCAAACACAAACATATTTTGGCATCAAACTTCATGTCATCATATCTTTCAAAATACTTAACCATTTGCAAAACTAAAACCATCAATAAACTCAGCATCAAGAGACCTATCTAAAACATGTGATAGTTTTAAGAATAGCGAAACTCGAAAAACTCACCAAGGTTGAAGTACAGTTGTGATTTAGAGGTTCTTTGATGGTTTTGACTCGAAACAGATGAGCCTTAAGCTTCCTACAGTTGAATGATGCAAGGAACTTGGCTTGAGATGGCTTGGGATAGCTTCAAACAACTTCTGCCATGGATGAATGCTCTGCAAAAACAGTGCTGCAAGAAGCTTCTACAGGTGGAGAAACCATGTTTGAATGAGCTCAATATGTTGTTTGGATGATGTTTAGGCAAGGCAAGGCTTGGTCTCTTTGGAAGTTTTTGACAGACCTTTAGAAAATGCAAAAATGAAGCTTTTTTAGAGAATGAGATGTTTTTTGTGCAAAGTGATGGCTGCTCCTACTAGTGTTTTCCAATGACAGAAAATGATCATAACATCTGCTGTTTTTCTGGTACAAAGCATGGTTCATGGATATGTGGGATAGAGTGGTTGCATAAGTGTACTTTCTTTCCAAATTTCAAGCAACTAGGTATGGATACATGTACTGCACGAATTTGACTTTTGTAACATGACCAAAACCAAATTTCTGAGCTATTTCAATTGGCCAAATGGTTAAAAAATGATTATTTTGAAAAGTCAAAATTCAACTCACTTGAAATTAATTAAAGCAAGTCCAAAAATGCCATTTTGATTGGTGAAGTTTTGGCACATGAAAGTTACATTTTTGGAAAGAGGGGATCAAATGTGACTTGTAGGAAAAAACCCCACCCAAATTGGCCAAATGGTTTGAGAGATATGGCCTTTTGAAGTTCAAGAATTTCTGAAAACGATTCGATCATAACTTGCCAACCATACATGGGAATTGAGAGTTCTTGGACTTTTTGGAAATGGGAGAACAAGATCTTCAACTTTCATGTTGGGCAAAAATTCATTTGAAGCTTGTATCATGATGTAAGTTTGAGGATCAAGACTTTCCATTTTTGGTAAGTTTCAGTTACAGGTCCAGTTTCCATTTTTGGAAATTTCTGATCTGGCTTCAAATTCTTCCATGATGGTGTTTGACATGATATATGAGGACTATTTGGACATGAATAAGCTCTCTCAAACCAAATCCCACTATCAAATCACTGATTAAATGGACAGTTGACCAACAGTTGACTTTTAGGGTTTCTGTCTGACTGTGCATTGACTGATGACTTCTGAACATCCAATCCTTGACCAAATCACTTCAAATGGACCCCCAAGTCATGTGAACATGTTGGACCAACCCTGAGGCCTTGGCTCCTTGAGAATTATGCTTGCTTGCTTGACTGACTGATCTCCTGACCAGTTTGACCTAATTTCTTGATTGGCTTGCACTTGAGGCAAATGGGACAATGCAATGCTATGCAGTGGACCATGATATGCTATGACCTAATATGAGAATGTATGTACAATGACAGGTGCAAATTTGAGGTGTTACAGCTGCCCCTATTCAATCAGCTGGGAACCCGAATGGATGAGAGCAACGGCTGTCAGACTTTCAGGGTAAACAGGGATTGAATACCAAGAACCGTAGAAATTTGCACTCTGCCGGATATGATACAAGAAGAACCACGTCATTTACTGATGACGCCTGCAATTGACAACTTCAGAAAGGCGAAACCATTTACCGATGGTTAGAAACTGGAAACTTGATATTTACCGATATCAACTTCAGCGAGACCATTTACCGATGGCTGCTGGGAAATAATTTGAGAAAAACAAAACCATTTACCGATGGTTGGAAACTTGATATTTACCGATATCAACTTCAGCGAGACCATTTACCGATGGCTGCTGGGAAACAACTTGAGAAAAGCGAAACCATTTACCGATGGTTAAAAACTTGATATTTACCGATATCAACTTCAGCAAGACCATTTACCGATGGTTGCTGGGAAATAATTTGAAGTAGAAGTGGAAGCAGGACCATTTATCGATGGTGGCTTCAAAGCAACTTGATATTTACCGATATCAACTTCAACAAGGCCATTTACCGATGGCTGCTGCAACTGGGAATTCGATATTTACCGATATCGAAGAAAACTGGGCCATTTACCGATGGCATCTCTGCTTGGGGAGGAACAAAATCTTTGTGGTGAAACTAGACAAGACGTTTACCGACGACTTCTGGGGTCTTGATTTTATTAACAAGAAAACAAAGCATGACCAGACATTTACCGATGACTGGGATGAGACTCGATGTTTACCGACATCGAAAGATGATGTTTACCGATGACTGGGAATGAGAAATTTATTGGGGAGATACAAACAAATATTCGCAACTGAAAACCAGGTAGGACATTTACCGATGACTCTACTGGGGATTTCTAGCTGGGGAGTTATCAGACATTTACCGATGACTGAGGGAAAGACTCGATGTTTACCGACATCGAAAGATGATGTTTACCGACATCAAAAATGACCAGACATTTACCGATGACTGGGGATGAGACTCGATGTTTACCGACACCGAAGCAATGGTGTTTACCGACACCAAAAATGACCAGACATTTACCGATGACTGGGGTGAGACTCGATGTTTACCGACACCGAAACAATGGTGTTTACCGACACCAAAAATGACCAGACATTTACCGATGACTGGGGTGAGACTCGATGTTTACCGACACCGAAACAATGGTGTTTACCGACACCAAAAATGATGGAACACACGCGGGTGTTGACACGACACTTACTGGTATCATAAGAAGGACATCTTAGATATGTCAAGGCAGGGTTGATCACTTGCTGGGGAGTCTCACTGAGGAGAAACAATCTTTCTGTCACCATCGGGTGAGGAAATAAACCTCTGTGGGGATAATCAATTCTGAATGCTGTCGAAGCAACTGTAGCAGACGTGCTATGCTGATGTTGAACAAAAATGATCCACCTCTGCCGGGGATACAGTCTGATGGGGTTTCGAACACATGAATGCATATGTTTGAATTTTTCTATGGCGTAATGCTCCACATGGAGATGGAAATGCTACGCAGTTTTGAGGATGCGATGATTACTATATGCAAAATGCAAAATGATGAAAACTCCGTTGGGGAAATACACAGGACGACTATGCTGAGAAACCTTCAATACAATTCCGCTGGGGGGAACACGAGGAAACTGCCGGGGAATCATCCATACAATTCCGCTAGGGGAAGACAAGGCAACTCGCTGGGGAGTAATAAAGCAACTTGCTACTGACAAAAGTGAAATTGCTGGGGATATCCCAATCAATCCACAGGTAGGATAAACTCCGCTTGGGGAAATAACTGCTCCGCTGGGGAAGATAAACCAGGCAACTCTTTGGGGATAAGGCTCATACAAACCTCAGATATGATAAACTCTGCTTTGGAAAATATCTGTTACTCCGCCGGGGATAATCCATGCAATCCACAGGTAGAATCAATTCAGCTGGGGATGCAGATATCAGCCTGCTACGGGAATTCGTCCAATCCATTGGTAGGATGAACTCTGCTGGAGAAAACAATCGAAAGATTGACCAAAGAGTGCATGAGATATATTATCTATAGCCGTCAAAAACGTAGATAATACACTCGCATGGAAAATTATCCATAACCGGGTTGCAGGTTGTTAAATGGATAAACGACCGAAAAGAAAGGCATCAGGGTACCAGGACTAGGTATGCAAAAGATGACCAATCAAAAAGGGATAAAGTTGCTAACTCGGAGCAAATACCCAAAGGCAGGGGAAGACCCAATGGGGACAATACTGCTTGATCAAGGCAAGTATCTAGAGGGGAAAGAATATCAATATCACAGACCGGATACTGATAACTGCAAAGAGGGGATTACATCTACTGGTTTGTAGGTAGAAAACCACGGAAAAGTAACCAGTCATCGATAGGATGAGCACACAGGGTTAACTCCACCAAGGGGATGAAAGTGGGATTTTACAACTACCAGCTAGTAGGTAGAAAACCACAAAGATAGGACTTACAACTACCGGTTCGTAGGTAGAAGCCACCAAACGATCTGCTGAGAGACAGAGTGAGAAAAAAGGATTTACAACTACCGGGTAACGGGTAGAAGATCGTAAAGAAAGGACTTACAGCTACCGGTTTGTAGGTAGAGGCCAACAAATTCCGCTGAGGATAAGATGAATGAGTGCCGATTAGTGAGCGACTATTCATTTATGCCCCAGGGAGGCACGGGAGACAGCCAACAGGAAGCCAATTTAGGATCGATCCAAAAGGCAGACTGAAACAAGACTCATCCTAATGAGGAAAGAACTCAATAGGGAAAACCCATCCCGTGTAGGGAGGGAACGGAAGCAACCGTCATCCACGAGGATGTATCTCAGTGGGGAAATGGCAGGAAAGGATAGACACTTTCTGCTTAAGGGGTTGACTCTACATGGAGAGATCAGACACACCCAACTCTGCTAGGAGGATCTACTGGAGAGATCTGTATTAACAAATAGCAGGAGACAACCATCAACAGATACATGGCAACAGCTGCATCATGAGTATCCAAATGCTATGATTATGCATGTATGCATTCTACCTAAAATGTATGATGAATGCTGACAAACAGACATGCTCAACACGCAGGCCCAGGAATCAACCGCCCGGTACTACTCTTCTTCCATAGGGAAGGCCAAAAACACCAGAGAGCAAACGCGATCTGCTGGAAACCGGGATCTCAGGGAACAACACCATCCTGCGGGGAGAGGAGAAGACTGCTCTGTTGGAGAGACGAACGCTAACGTCTTCAGTAAACACTCTGCTTGGGGAACCGCCCCACAAAAGTACTTCAACAGCAACCTTGCTGGGAATGCCCCACGGTAGGGCTCAAACAAACCTATACTGGAGATACCCCACAATAGGGCTAACAGGGACTTGGAGGAAGAATGTTGTACTGCCGGGAACATGAAGATAACAACTTCAACCAACACTGCACTGAGAAACCTTGCTGAGGAGAAACCACAAGGGGTTCGACAGGAGAAAGATAAAGTTATGCTCGAGATACGAACAAATGTCTTACCTGTTGGTAATCATACCACCCTCGGGAGAGCACTGCGGATCTCCTAAGTATCCTTCCATCATCGTGAATGTTCACTTTGTTTAAGAACAATTTTTTTTTGAAAAATTTGTTTATTTTGAAAAACAATGATACTTTATCAATTAAAACATGCAAAACATTTGTTGAGTTGAAACAAATAAGAGTGCAAATAATTGGATAAAAGCTCAAATTGATGTGATGAAATGGGAGTCTGCAAAGGGCAGGACTCCACAGATCTGTACAAGTTTGAAATCGGTGATATATATTGGAGAGGGCTACATTGAACATAATGACCTTTCCTCTACCATTCCGAATTTTCGATGTATTCGGAGCTTCAGTTGACGACGAATCGAGAATCCCTGACGGATGACAGATATAGAGCACAGTCTTGTCGAGATGCAGTTACTTGCCAAATCCCTAATTTTTGCCTAGATTGCCCCAGTGTGAGGTGATCAATCTAGCGGGATGCAAATTCTCTCTTTTTTTCAATGTCTCTAACTTTTGCCTGGATCGCCCTTTCGGGTTTTCAATCCACCGAGACGCTCCTTTTTTGCCTAAGTCGCCCTTTGGGGTGTCCGACTTAGCGAGCTATTCTGCTTTTTTTTGTTTTTTTTTTGTTTTTAGGCGAAGTATTTCTTGACTGCATCAGAATTCACAGGACGAGTGAACTTCCATCCATTGTTGTAAGTGTCAAAACATTGCCTGAAAAGGCTCTCTTGACAACACATGGACTTTCATAGCTTGGGATTCACTTGCCCCTGGAATCGGGCACGAAAGGCAAGACTTTCTTGAGCACGAGGTCACCTTCTCGGAACACACGAGGCTTGACCTTCTTATCGAATGCTTTCTTCATTCTCTGCTGATATAACTGACCATGACACATGGCAGTTGATCTCTTCTTTTCGATCGAAATCAGCATCAGCCAACTTGGGACTTTGAGGGTGCTATTTTCTTTTATTTCTTTCTCTTTTTTTTCTTTCTTCTGATTTGATTTCTTTTGATTTTGCACCCTCCTCTTTCGTTTTTTCCTTTTTTTTGTTTTTTATTTTTTTTTTGATGCCCTAGTTGGCTGTTCTGCTGATTCTCGAGATGCAGCTGAGTGATCTTCTTTTTTGCTCAAGAAGTCGGGAAATCTTGTCAGGAATCCCTTCAACATCATCTTCTTCCGCTTCGAATACAGGGAATTCAAATTTGGGAGATGACGTCCGATCATTATGTTTAATGGGTTTTGAGAATCAACCTGCATAATGATTTTGATATGAAAAGCTTTTTGGAAAACAAACAAAACAATCGTTATGCAGATGAAAAGATTGCTTTTATTCTTGTTTTTAGGGTTTTTTGTGATCACCAATTTCATGCAAAAAGCGAAAAGGGAAAACAAATGGAAAACAAATGTTTAACATGAATTTATTTGAATGAAAATATCATTGCATAAAATGTTGCCAACAATGTCATCACTTCTCCTTTTGGCATGGGAGAAGGGTTTTTAAACAAAGTGATTATTACTCTGACTTATGAACAACTGTAGGAACGCCCACAGTGACCCAATTGTGATAGATCCCTCCAGGGATGACAACTGTCAGTATCCTTTGCATCAGCAGCAAACAACCCTCTTTGTTGAAGATCTCAGAAGACAAGTCGACGCCAGCCCGGGACTTGTTATCTTCAAGCTTGATTAACATGGGGACCCAAGTCCTCAAAGCTCAGAATACCTGATCTGACAAGGTCCTGCACCTTACTCTTCAACTGAAAGCAACTATCCACGTCATGACCAGGAGCACCCGAATGATACACACAATGCTGCTCAGGCCTATACCACCATCGAGGGTTGACGGGTATAGCCGGCGGGTCTCTGGGAGTAATCAAGTTCCGCTCTAACAGAGAGGGATACAGTTCGGCGTAGGACATGGGGATTGGATCAAAAATGATCTTCTTCCTCTCATTACTCGTACTGGCTTGCTGGGAAGCCTGCTGCTGAGGACGATGTTGTTGATGCTGATATTGCTGAGTTGGCCTTCTCTGCTGTTGGGGTTGAGTAGCTGGAATAGTCACAGCAGCAACCTGACGATTCTGTCCTCTTTTTGCACTCCTCCGACGGTGCACAGCATTTGTTTCACTCTCTCCCCTTTTGGGTGCCCCAGAGTATGTCCTCTTAGAACCGGAAGAACTTGAAGAGCCATGATGGCGAACCGGAGCGCGGGTTGCTCTGACATTAACTGATTCTGATCCCCCTCAATTCATCACCCACGGCATAATCATTGACGAGAATAGTGACAGCAGCATTCTCATGAACGGGTACACCCACTGGTGAAGCACGGTGGACTGGTGGAATCACGGCTTCCAGTCTCTGGGCTAAGGCACGCAGCTCCTCTTGCCCCTGAACAACTCCTTGCATCATTGTCGTGAACTGGGCCATGTTTGCCCTCATCTCAGCCAATTCTGCTTGAACCTGATCCACACTCCTCTGTTGATTCAATCTGGTTGAGTAACGATGCGGTCGGCGGTCAGCAATCCTGTCTCAGTCAAGAACCGAAGTGAGAAGTCTTGTCCCCAAAACATGTCTGTAATGCAAGGATCATATGTGCATGATATGCGTATGATGCGGATGCTATTTTATCATGAATGATCCTGAAAAGGATATGCGTATGCGAGTTAACTTTTTTTTTCATTTTCATGCATTACTATTTTTTTGGAAAATAAACATGCTATGATGCGAATGATGGAGCCAAGACTGGCAGGCTGTGCATCTCTGAACACAGGATCGGAGCTTTGGCTTGAACTCTGAACCACAACTCATCTGAAACCCAAAGTCAATCTGATCAACTGGCATCTGAAACCAATCTGAGGAACCAAGTCACCATAAATCCGACTTGGGGAGTTCCGAAATAAACGAAACTGGAGATTACATCACTATCATCACAGGAACATCCACTGAACGGATGACAGCCAGCTCCTTTGAACAGGTACTCTCAAATTCAACCCGGGGATCCGAAATAAACGGAACCCTCTGATCAATACCAGGGTCAAACCTCCGGCGTCCAGAAATATATGTCCATGATTCATAGTCACCATCAGTACCGAGAGTCACCAACTGTACCTGTTAAAATGATCATTCCCTCCCCACTCACGGGTGTCATCTAGGCCAGGGTA
Organism: Lathyrus oleraceus; assembly: GCF_024323335.1. Classification (NCBI taxonomy): domain Eukaryota; kingdom Viridiplantae; phylum Streptophyta; class Magnoliopsida; order Fabales; family Fabaceae; genus Lathyrus; species Lathyrus oleraceus. The sequence continues at coordinate 117,225,901 of NC_066579.1, forward strand.
AGGTCGAGAGAAACGCAGCATAAATAACCTTTCGCAGAATATCATCCTGTGCACACCCGATGTATGCACCGATAATATCCCACCAGGGTTTGAACTGCTCGTGATATCAATGTTCCGCTAAGTGGCGTACACCACCCGCTTCCCATGAATCACTCTATTCCTAGGTTTCCTAGATTTCACTCATAGCCTGGGTATTGGGCCTTTTACCTCGAGTAACTCCCACCCCAAACAGAGAAACACAGCACAACCAGCAGATGAATATGAATAAATGCAAACATTAATGCAAACAATAAATGCAAACAGTAAATGCAAATATATACAAATGAATGCAATAAATAACAGCACAAAGCAACCAAAGCCCTAACCTAGAGAGCGCTAGGAGAGACTCGCTTAGGGAAGACGGACCAGCACAGGTCAACTTCTCTATGTTCCCCAGCAGAGTCGCCAGCTGTCGCATCACGCGAAAAACTGGCGGGAAACGAAGAACAACAGAGCCGCCACCGTGCGTTATTTATCCCAAAAGAGGGAAAGGAAACGCTCAGAGTAAACCTGGAAAAGACATGGTCTCGCGACCAAAGAGGATGGGTTCGGGAGTCGGTTATGCGAAGGGAAGGTATTAGCACCCCTACGCATCCGTAGTACTCTACGGGATCCACGCACAAAAGGAGGGATAAATGGTTACTAAAACGCTGCTCACACTCACACACACTGGCTGAAAGAGACACAAGAAAACAGACAGGAAACTGACTCGGCAGGATGTCGCATCCTGGGCCTACTTAGTCTATCAGGCATAGACATCAGAGTCGAAGTAGTTCGGATTGGGGAAACGACACATGCTCGCTAGGATATCGCATCCTATGCATACGTATCTTCTCGGACGAGAGAAGAATCAGAGCATTCGTAGCTCGGCTGACACGCACACAAACAAACACAGGCAAAGGCAAACGTGGAGCCTGAATGCCAATCACTGGACTTACATCAGCATCCGAACCAAAACACACACAAAGAGGCAAACGTGGAGCCTGAATGCCAATAGCTGGGCTTACATCAGCATCCGAACCAAACACACGCACACTGGAACCTAACTGCCACTCGATGGACTTACATCAGCTTCCAAGCACACAATAACGCAACAAGTAAATAGGGAGTCAGGGACTCGAGCCTATAACTGTCAAGCACACACTCAAACAGACAGACAACAAATTGCTAAGGAGTCAGGCACTCGAGCCTAGCAACTGTCAAACAACACACACAAAAAAGAAAAGGGCGCCCGGAGAGATCAGCTCAATCTCCTGCCTACATACTTCATCTGGTATGAAGATCAGGGCGATGTAGTTCCCCTACAGAGGGATAAAGGACTAGCCTAACCAGATAACAGAGGGTGACACAACTAGGGAGACTACGACTCGAGCCTAGATGTTATCATGCAAAATCAACCCTAAGTTAAGGTTTCTAGCTAACTGGCACAGGGAGCCAGCCTATCCTAATCATGACTTGCACAGGAAGCAAGCCACACACCCACTTAACTTGCACAGGAAGCAAGCCAAGCAAAACCTAACTTGCACAGGAAGCAAGTCTAAACTAACCCTAACTTGCACAGGGAGCAAGTCAAACAATCATACAAGCACAGATAGCACACACTATACACAAGCAAGTGGCTCAAACAAGGGTTAGGTTTTAGTCGAGGGGTCATATCAACCTCAACAAACAAACCTCTGGAACTGGGTGAATGTTGCTCTTAACCTTGCCATTGAGAGACTAAGGTGAAGCAGATGAAAGGTGGGTGAAGATCAGACTTCACAGCTCTTATCCCTGGCCTGGGAGAGCTTAAGACAAGAATGTGTGGGTTCAGAAAGTGGGAACCCTTCTACACATTTAAAACTGACTCAACTGTACAACTGTACAAGATCTTGGGTTTGTATCTGCAATGCATCAACACAGTGGTGTGAGCAAAGCAGAAGACACACTGAATAGCAGGGGATAGATTGCTTATCCCTTGGTTCTGCCAATTGCCTCTTCACTTAGGAGGTCTTTGACTCTATGCAAGGACAAAATTAAACATCCACAAACATTGCCTCTTAAGGAGGACTTCAGACAGTTGCCTGGCCAAGTAACAGGCCAGGTCTTCCAGACTACATGAAGTTAGGAAGTTATACCTCAATGCAAATTGCTTATACAAGCAAAGCAAAGTAAAAGTTCACAAAGAACTAAGCAACTAAAAGCACCTGAAACAGTCAAGCAGATGTTAGTATGCAAGTCAAAGTTAAATCAAAATGAAACAGATATCAACCAGTCAACACAAGCAAGTGAATGTGCAAGGCACAAGGCTCAAGGCATGTGAGCCAAGCAACCTACAAAACAAGCATGTTAGTCATGATAAACAATCACACTCAATCAATTTATATTGGTCTCATTGAAGCATTTGTGGCTTAACCTGAAAACATGAGCTCAAAGGTGAATAACAGGACCACTAGGGCAAGCCTAGGGTCAAAAGAGAATAAGAAAGTCAAAACAGCAAAGGGCAAGCATCCAAAATCATGTTCAAACAATCAAGAATCAATGCCAATTGGGTTCACATGCATATCAACCATCATCATCATTTCATGAACAATTTAGGTCAAGGTATAGCAAACAGAAGCTCATAGAAGTCAACAGCAAGACTTAACTCAAAAGCAATCTTAAACATTTCCAAAAATCACCAAATAAATCATGATCAATCACAACCCACAGCATGGTATGCATGTCAAATTTCATCTCATTTGGACAAGTGGAAGGCAGTCAATGAAAATCAGAAAGTCAAAGCAGTTTTGAACATGCTCAAAGAAGTCAACCAAACATGCATCGACTTAGAAAAATCATAAATCAGAGATGGCATATGAGAAATGAATGGGACTAAAACCATGGCAAAGATGAGGATGTCTAGTTATCCCATGTAAAATTTCATGTCCATCCAATAAAGTATGAGAATTTCACAAATGAAATGGGAACAAGTGTCACAAAAAGTCAACATATGACTAAACAGGGGAGAAAATCTCAAACAATTAGGAAATGCCACAAATAATTCCAAGAAAATTCACATGTAAACTAGACATACAAGAGTAGGTTCATGCAAAAAATCAGATCAATTGGAGGTCAAGAAGCATGGATACAAAAATCAGCAAGTTGGACATCAATGGTGTGACACAAATTGTCACACCCTAATTCAAAAAATCATAACTTACAAACCAGCAATGATAAATTCACAAACTCTACACCAAAATCACCATGAGTGTGTCTAGTTTAAGCACAAAAAATTTGGGAGCCATTGGATAAAGCATCATCATTTCACAAATGTTTTGGCAAAGTGTACAAAAATTGGTCACATGAACAAAACCCTAATGCCATTTAAAATTCACATGTGCACTATTTGAATAAAAAATGCTCATAAAAAACTAGATGAAGAATGGAGACCAATGTAAAAAATCCCATCTCAATTGGATCAACCTTTAATTATTTATGAATTCTTGAACATTGTAAAGAAAATAAAATAAAAAAAATAAAAAAAAAAGGCAAGGATTTAATAATTATTTAATATTTACAGTGGAGGGACACTTGCCGCGTATTGGAATGCAACCGTTCCCATTAAATGGGATTTCAAAATCCCTAATTAGCGGGGCCCACGGCCACCTGCGCGTCCGCATGGCCCACTCGGCCAGCCAATCAACGTGTTTCATTTAGAAACACAATGCACAGCCAACAAGTAACCCAGGTAGATGTACGGCGTGGCAAAGAAAAGCAACGAAATGAAAAAGCCAATGGTAGCAGCAAAATACAGTATTCATATTTGCAGAAAAACATTTACAGTAGCAACGTGGTCAAAACCCAGGTCGAATTTTTTTCTCCAAATTCAAAAACAGGTATACCAATACGTGCATCTTCCCTCACACATTCACAATCCAACAACCATTTACACTAATTCGAACTCATGGTGGAAGAATCAAACACAAACATATTTTGGCATCAAACTTCATGTCATCATATCTTTCAAAATACTTAACCATTTGCAAAACTAAAACCATCAATAAACTCAGCATCAAGAGACCTATCTAAAACATGTGATAGTTTTAAGAATAGCGAAACTCGAAAAACTCACCAAGGTTGAAGTACAGTTGTGATTTAGAGGTTCTTTGATGGTTTTGACTCGAAACAGATGAGCCTTAAGCTTCCTACAGTTGAATGATGCAAGGAACTTGGCTTGAGATGGCTTGGGATAGCTTCAAACAACTTCTGCCATGGATGAATGCTCTGCAAAAACAGTGCTGCAAGAAGCTTCTACAGGTGGAGAAACCATGTTTGAATGAGCTCAATATGTTGTTTGGATGATGTTTAGGCAAGGCAAGGCTTGGTCTCTTTGGAAGTTTTTGACAGACCTTTAGAAAATGCAAAAATGAAGCTTTTTTAGAGAATGAGATGTTTTTTGTGCAAAGTGATGGCTGCTCCTACTAGTGTTTTCCAATGACAGAAAATGATCATAACATCTGCTGTTTTTCTGGTACAAAGCATGGTTCATGGATATGTGGGATAGAGTGGTTGCATAAGTGTACTTTCTTTCCAAATTTCAAGCAACTAGGTATGGATACATGTACTGCACGAATTTGACTTTTGTAACATGACCAAAACCAAATTTCTGAGCTATTTCAATTGGCCAAATGGTTAAAAAATGATTATTTTGAAAAGTCAAAATTCAACTCACTTGAAATTAATTAAAGCAAGTCCAAAAATGCCATTTTGATTGGTGAAGTTTTGGCACATGAAAGTTACATTTTTGGAAAGAGGGGATCAAATGTGACTTGTAGGAAAAAACCCCACCCAAATTGGCCAAATGGTTTGAGAGATATGGCCTTTTGAAGTTCAAGAATTTCTGAAAACGATTCGATCATAACTTGCCAACCATACATGGGAATTGAGAGTTCTTGGACTTTTTGGAAATGGGAGAACAAGATCTTCAACTTTCATGTTGGGCAAAAATTCATTTGAAGCTTGTATCATGATGTAAGTTTGAGGATCAAGACTTTCCATTTTTGGTAAGTTTCAGTTACAGGTCCAGTTTCCATTTTTGGAAATTTCTGATCTGGCTTCAAATTCTTCCATGATGGTGTTTGACATGATATATGAGGACTATTTGGACATGAATAAGCTCTCTCAAACCAAATCCCACTATCAAATCACTGATTAAATGGACAGTTGACCAACAGTTGACTTTTAGGGTTTCTGTCTGACTGTGCATTGACTGATGACTTCTGAACATCCAATCCTTGACCAAATCACTTCAAATGGACCCCCAAGTCATGTGAACATGTTGGACCAACCCTGAGGCCTTGGCTCCTTGAGAATTATGCTTGCTTGCTTGACTGACTGATCTCCTGACCAGTTTGACCTAATTTCTTGATTGGCTTGCACTTGAGGCAAATGGGACAATGCAATGCTATGCAGTGGACCATGATATGCTATGACCTAATATGAGAATGTATGTACAATGACAGGTGCAAATTTGAGGTGTTACAACAACCAGGGCCGAATCACCATACACATCAAGATACTTGATTCTCAAATCAATGCATTCTTCAAGTCCCATAATATAGGCTTCATACTCCGCCATATTATTCGTGCATTTGAAAGTTAGCCTTGCTGTAAACGGAATGTGTGAACCTTGAGGAGTAATGATTACTGCCCCAATTCCATTTCCATATTGATTAACAGCGCCATCAAACACCATCGTCCATCTGGAACCAGGTTCCGGACCTTCATCAAGTGTAGGCTCATCGCAATCTTTCATCTTCAAATACAGAATTTCCTCATCAGGGAAGTCATACTGAACAGACTGATGATCTTCGATCGGCTGGTGCGCTAAATGGTCAGCCAAGATACTACCTTTGATAGCCTTCTGAGCTCGATACTCAATATCATACTCAGACAACAACATCTGCCAACGGGCAATCCTCCCAGTTAAAGCAGGCTTCTCGAAGATATACTTAATCGGATCCATTCTGGATATCAACCAAGTTGTATGATTTATCATGTACTGGCGCAAACGCTTAGCAGCCCAAGCCAAAGCACAGCACGTCCTCTCAAGCATAGAGTACCGAGACTCACAATCAGTAAACTTCTTACTGAGGTAGTATATAGCAAATTCCTTCTTCCCCGATTCATCTTGTTGACCGAGTACACAACCCATCGAGTCTTCAAGAACTGTCAAATACATAATCAGAGGTCTTCCTTCCACAGGCGGAGACAAGATCGGAGGTTCAGACAGATATTCTTTGATACTGTCGAAAGCTTTCTGGCAATCCTCGGTCCAATCATGAGACTGATCTTTCCGAAGAAGCTTGAATATCGGTGCACATGTGGCAGTCATGTGGGATATAAATCTGGAAATGTAATTCAAGCGGCCAAGAAAACCTCGGACTTGCTTCTCAGTTTTGGATGCAGGCATCTCTTGTATTGCTTTGACCTTTGCAGGATCAACCTCAATACCTCTTTCACTTACCACAAAACCCAACAACTTGCCGGAACGGACTCCAAATGTACATTTGTTCGGATTCAGGCAAAGTTTAAACTTCCTCAAACGCTGAAAAAGCTTCAACAAATGCTCAATATGTTCAACTTCCGTTCGGGACTTAGCAATCATATCATCAACGTAGACCTCTATCTCCTTGTGCATCATATCATGAAACAAGGTAGTCATAGCTCGTTGATACGTGGCTCCGGCGTTCTTCAAACCGAAGGGCATCACTCGATAACAGAATGTTCCCCAAGGTGTGATGAATGTTGTCTTCTCCATATCCTCTGGTGCCATTTTGATTTGATTATATCCGGAAAATCCGTCCATAAAGGAAAAGACTTTGAATTTAGCTGTATTGTCTACCAACATGTCGATGTGTGGTAGAGGAAAATCATCTTTCGGGCTAGCCTTATTCAAATCTCTATAATCAACGCACATACGGACTTTTCCATCCTTCTTAGGAACAGGCACAATATTGGCCACCCATTGAGGATATGTAGAAGTCACCAGAAACCCCGCATCAATTTGCTTCTGAACTTCCTCTTTGATCTTCACTACCATATCTGGATGAGTTCTTCTGAGCTTCTGCTTCACAGGCACGCACTCAGGCTTCAAAGGCAGGAAATGTTGCACAATATCTGTATCCAAACCCGGCATGTCTTCATAGGACCAAGCAAAGATATCTGAATATTCTCGTAGCAAATTGATCAAATCTTCCTTGACAGACCCTTCAAGAAGTGCCCCAATCTTCACCAGACGAACACAATCCTCAGACCCCAAGTTGACTGTTTCCAAGTCTTCGAGATGCGGCTGAATGATCTTCTCTTCGTGCTCAAGGAGACGGGTAATCTCATCAGGAATCCCCTCAACGTCATCTTCCTCTGCCTCAAATACAGGGAATTCAAAATTGGGAGATGGCGTTGGATCATTATGTTCAATGGGTTTTAGGATCAACCTGCATAATGATTTTGGTTAATGAAAAACTTTTAGCATTTAAACAAGCAAACCATTATGCAGATGAAAAAGATTGTTTTTATTCTTGTTTTTATGGGTTTTTTGTGATCACTGATTTCATGCAAAAAAGCAAAAAAGTGAAAACAAAAGGAAGAACAAATGTTTAACAATGCATTAATTGAATGAAAACATCATTGTATATATGCTTTGCCAACAATGTCATCACTTCTCCTTTTGGCATGGGAGAAGGGTTTCAAACAAAGTGAACAATTACTCTGATCTATGGATAACCGTAGGAACATCTACAGCGACCCAATTGTGGCAGACACCACCAGGAATAACGAAGTTGTTCACGTCCTCTGCATCCTCTTCCAAGATAGCAGCAGCTTCCTCCTCAGGTTGATCATCATGAATGAATCCTCCACTCGTGAACAAACCTTGCTCATTATATGCCCCAGAACAGTAGCCAATGCCAGCCCGGGATCTATTGTCTTCCAGCTCGATCACCTTCCCTAATCCAGCAACTGCACCACATTCAATGGCCAGCTTTGCATCACGGTAGGAAGTGAATGAAGGAGACTTCTTCTCGATTGGTTCATCAATAGATAAATCTTGGAACGGCGTTCCAACTTCATCCTCAGCGTCAATGTACGAGAAAGAAGACAAATGGCTAACCAGGAGAGCCTTTTCTCCCCCTACTACCACCAATTTCTTATTCTTGACAAATTTCAGCTTCTGGTGTAGGGTGGATGTCACGGCGCCAGCCTCGTGAATCCATGGTCTGCCTAAGAGACAGCTATAAGATGGGTGGATATCCATTACCTGGAAGGTAACCTGGAAATCGCTTGGTCCAATTTTGATTGGGAGATCAACTTCCCCAATCACTGTCTTACGCGACCCATCAAATGCTTTCACAACAACCCCACTCTGCCTCATAGGGGGACCTTGATATGACAATCGAGAGAGTGTGGTTTTTGGCAATACATTTAAAGAAGATCCAGTGTCCACCAACACATTGGACATTGCATCAGATTTGCAATTCATGGAGATATGTAAAGCCATGTTGTGGTCTCTTCCCTCCTCAGGGAGATCAGCGTCACAAAAGCTCAAAGTGTTGCAAGCGGTAATGTTTGCAACAATACTATCAAATTGCTCAATGGTGACGTCGTGATCAACATACGCCAGATCCAAGACTTTCTGCAGAGCCTCCCTATGGGGTTCCGAATTCAGCAGCAGAGAAAGAATGGAAATCTTGGATGGCGTTTGTAGAAGCTGGTCTACAACGTTGTACTCACTCTTTCTGATGAGCCTCAGCATCTCATCAGATTCTTCATCTACAATGCCACTCGGGCCAACTGAAGAAACGGGAGTTTTTTGTACAGAGGAGGATGGTTTGGCAACATCACGTGCCTAATTCTGAATATTAATAGCGGTCCCAACCGGACGCTCAACCGTATCAGAAGCAACAGCCTTAGGAGGCGCGAAAAACACACGACCACTTCGGGTCAACCCACTTACATCAGCGACGTTGGTCATAGAAGTTGAAGGCAAAGGCACTTCTACCCCATCTTGCACAGCGACAGGATTGTATCTGAATGGTACGGCTCTGTCTGAAGAGTAAGGCACAGGGCCTGCAGGTTTAATGACCAAAGAAGGGGAAGCCTTCGGCTTGCTGCTATCATAGCGGATAACAACAGGCTCAGGCAGCTTGAACACTGGTGAAATGACATTCACCTCAGGCTCGTCTTCATCAACGTTGCGATTCTGCAGAATCTCAATGGTACCCTCATCCAACAACTTTTGGAGTTCTCTTCGTACTTGATCGCAACCCAAGCGGTTAACCGAGCAGACGCGGCACTTGTCGTGGTTATGCTCTAAGTAGCTGTACTGACACAGCAAACGATGTAATTCAACCAACGACTGCCTAATGTGGCTTACATATCTGACCTTGTACTTCCCAAGGCATTCCTGAACCATATTAACTGATTTCCCATGCGCAGGCAATGGGTTCTTGGTGACATTCGGGCCTGAATCTTCAAAACTCAAGATTCCACATCTCATAAGGTCTTGAACCTTAGTCTTGAGTGGGTAGCAATTCTCGATGTTATGGCCTGGAGCACCGGAATGGTAAACACAATGCTGATCTGGTTTATACCACCATTGTGGATTTGCAGGAATGGCAGGGGGATCCCTGGGAGAAACCAATTTCCTTTCCAACAAGGAAGGATAAAGCTCTGCATATGTCATAGGAATTGGATCGAAGATGATCTTCTTCCTATCATAACTCAAGTTAGCTTGATTGGTTGTACTTCCACGAGGCTGGTAAGCCTGTTGCTGTGGACGATGTTGTTGCTGATACTGAGGCTGTTGATATTGTTGCTGATGCTGATACTGCTGATGTTGCTGAGCATTGTCTTTAAAGACAGGTGCTATATGAGCCACCTGGTGCTGATGACCGGCACGACGTGCAGGCTTCCTCTGAGCAGAGGGTCTTCTGTGCTTGGGATGGGATTGCACAGCATGTGCTTCCCCATCCTTCCTCTTAAACGCCCCATATCGTTTAGAAGAAGAGCTCTCATCTTTCGCCAATCGTCCTTCACGGACACCTTCCTCAAGACGCATCCCCATGTTCACCATCTCGGTGAAATCAGAGGGAGCGCTTGCTACCATCCGCTCATAATAGAATGAGCCAAGAGTCTTCAAAAAGATCTTGGTTATTTCTTTCTCCTCCAGCGGTGGAGTAATCTGAGCTGCCGGCTCTCGCCACCTCTGGGCGTACTCCTTGAAAGTTTCCTTGTCCTTCTGCGACATGGACCTGAGTTGATCTCGGTCAGGCGCCATATCGACGTTATACTTATACTGCTTGACGAAGGCTTCGCCAAGGTCGTTGAAGGATCTGATATTGGCACTGTCTAAGCTCATGTACCATCTGAGCGCGGCACCGGACAGACTGTCTTGGAAATAATGAATCAGAAGCTGATCATTATCAGTCTGGGTAGACATCTTCCTGGCGTACATGACCAGGTGAGCGAGTGGACAGGTGTTCCCTTTATACTTTTCAAAGTCAGGTACTTTGAATTTAATCGGTATCTTCACACCGGGAACAAGGCACAACTCGGCAGCAGACTTGCCGAACAAATCTTTACCTCGAAGAGTCTTCAATTCCTTTCTCAGCTCAAGGAATTGGTCGTTCATGGCGTCCATCTTTTCATAAACGTCCGGGCCCTCAGACGGCTCGGAGTGATAGATGGTGTCGTCTACCCTTGGCATGGTATGCACGACAGGAGGAGCAGCAACAGGGACCGGGCTAGATGCCGGCATATGAGCAAAAGTTGGAGCAGGCCGATCAGGCATAAAACCTGGAGGCATCCCCCAAGGGAACCCGGCTGGCATAGCATTGGGCACCTGATGAGCACTGACTGGCACAGTCGAAGCGACGACCTCTGAGATGACCGTCCTCTGGGCAGGCGTTGCAGGCGGTTGAGCAGGTTGATTTTGAGCAGCAAGGAGTTGCTCCATCAAAGCGCCAAGTCTGGCGACCTCTTCTTTCAGTTCTCTGTTCTCTTGTTCTAGCTGCTCCATGACTCTTGCAGAATTGACTCGAGTATAATACCGGTGAGTCAGCTTGTCTTCAAAATAAATGAAGAACACAGAGTTAGGACAAGAAGACCAGAAACAAAGGGTACCTGCTTATGCAAAAATGATGCATGAAATGCTTGTGCAGATGCTTTGTTTATTTTCAAGGAACCCTTAGGGTATTATTTGCAATATTTTGAATAGTTAAAGCATTTTAATTTCTCACGAAAAATATTTCATTCAATATATCGAGACAAAGAAGTACAGCATTTTTTGATCATTACAAAGAGAAAAGGGAAATAAACATCCTATGGATCCCTAGAAGCTCGGGATGCTGGAAGACGAGAAGTACACAGCTTCTTGATCTCTCTCTCATAGGCCGCTTCCATATCTGCTTTCTCCTTTGCAAGTCGATCATACCTCCTCTTCCAGAATTTGTAAGACTGAGGAAGCAGAGAGGTCCAAGTGTCGTTCGGATCGTCGATCACTCGATGCTCGAGGAACTCAATCATAGCGTCCTTCTCCTTAAGCTGCTGAAGCAACTCTTCTCTTTCACGGATCCAAGCACGTGAAAGGTCTTCTTCTCTCAACTCCTCTACACGTTGGGTAGGGAGGGTTGAAGGCCCAGCCACATCCAACGGTGTAGGTCTCGGATGATCATATGGCATCAAGTACACGGCAGCTCTCTGTCTGACCCAAGAGGTGTATGGCTCCAAAGCAATGCAGTTCTTTGGACCCAACTCATTCCTACTCTTCTTGTGAATACTGCGCCAAGCACGGACAAATCTGGCTTTCAGGCCTTGGGGATCTTTACCCTCCTGAAAGAATACGCCTTCTAACAGAATGTTATGAGGTTTATCCTTCAGGGGGAACCCAAGCTGACGTCGTGCGAGAATGGGATTGTAGCTGATCCCACCACATGTGCCAAGAAGAGGCACATTAGGGAATTCACCACAATAGTCAATGATCTGGACGGTATCATACACGCGATCATACCAAGTGATATCATCATTGGTGAGAGACATAAGTCTCTGAGACCACCGTAGACATCCCTTGTTCTCCTTGAAAGCAACTGTCTGCGGCAAGTGCGAAATAAACCACTTGTATAGCAGAGGTAGACAACAGACAATAACTCCTCCACCCTTTGTGTTCCTCAGATGCAAAGAGACATAGGCATCGCCCAACAAAGTCGGAACGAGATTAAGAACTGAGAAGATCCTAATGGCGTTCATGTCCACGAACTTGTCGAAGTTGGGAAAAACCACCAATCCATAGATGAGCAGCACAAACAAAGCCTCAAAGGCATCCTCACTCATGGCCTTCCCATAAAAGGTAGCTTGAGCAATGAGGAACTCGGAAGGAAAACCCTGAATTCCGCCTTTGGTAGTCAGATTAGCCTTAATCAAATCTTCATCTATGTGCAACAAGTTGGCAATCTCTCGAGCAGTCGGAATACTCTCTAGGCCACTGAACGACACTTGATCCAGAATCGGAATCCCAATGAGATGAGAATATTCCTCCAAGGTTGGCAACAGCTGGAAGTCCGGAAATGAGAAGCAATGATACAGCGGATCATAAAACTGAGCCAGAGTACTCATCAGCCCTTCATCAACCTGAGTAGTCAGCAGAGGCAGAAGCTTTCCATAGCGAGCTTTGAAACCCAAGGGATCTAATACATAAGATGTCAGATTCCTTAACTCTTTTACATCGGGCTGTCTAAAGTTGTACTTCTTCGTATGCCTTTTTGGTCTTTCCATGTCTGAAAATTTTGCAAATAAACCCTTTTAAGTTCCTTGAAAATTTTCTTCTTTTTTTTTTCTGATGACATGAAATGCAGATGAATGCATGAATGCATGCATGCAGCAATCACACTCAAGGATCAAACAAATCACACCAAACAAAGGTCATGGGAAAGCTCATTGTATCCCTAATATCAATCATCCATTTTGGTGGATTTAGGTTTTCACCTTATCGACACCCAAGTTCCATTGATATTAACGGTACATGAACCGGCTCGAACATCCTTAATATCAACCATCCGTTTTGGGGGATTTAGGTTTTATACCTGATCAACGCCCGGGTTCCATTGATATTAAGGTTGTCTGAACGACTCAACCACGAATCACGGGTTTGCTGAGAGTCACGAGCATGGAGTCTCGGTTAAGAACCACCCAAAGGGAGTGTACTAGGGTTTAAACCTGCCAGACATGTTCTACCAGAGGTTCCCATAATCATCGTTCCATCTTTCGAATATTATCGGGGGAACGAATACTCGTATTCCAAAAATATTCTCAAGAGAAACTCTTATGAGTGTAGTATCGCGTAACAATCGCATCAGAACTTACATCTGAACGACCTCCGCACTACGTCCTAAAAATAGGCCAAGATGGGTTTGGTAAACTACGGTCCTTGGCTTCTGCGGCACATGATTGAAAGAATAATGCCTAACCACAAATAACTTGTGTGACATTATTAATCCAACATAACCTCCACCAAGTGAATGGACTCGCAAGTCAACTGGCTAAGGAATACTCCACACCAGTCAACAAGACTATGCCATTCTCCTATCCTAGAGTGCACTCGAGTTCGGGTATAGAACTCATCTCAAAGATCACCAAAGCAAACAACAATTGTATATCAAGCAATTCAAACATTACAATCAATACAGTTATCCCAAATGGTACAAAAATATGTCATATAACAAATAACAATATATCACACAACAAGGGTGAAAAGTAGGCAATACCACCAAGGATAGAGATCCCCAGCAGAGTCGCCACTTTTCTGTAGCGGTGTATTCGTCGCTATATGATTTATTGATTAAATCAAAAGCAAAGCATACAATGAATCGAGTCGCCACCGCACTTTTATTTATCCAAAGGACTGGCTAAAAAGCGAACAAAAGCCTAAGAAGTTTTACACATAGAAAACTCATGAAAAGATCAGAGAGTCTGGGTAAGGGGTAAATTACGCAATGGGAAGGTGTTAGGCACCCACTACGTCCTAGGTACTCCTAGGGAGCCCTTTTCACACTTGTTGTATAAAATTGTTATTTGTTATGAAATATTTATTGTGCAAACATGAATGGGATGATGAGAAAAGAATATACAATTTTTATTGTTTTTGTGTTCGAACGGATGAACCCGTTGCCTACGTACCTTCCATCAAAGGTAAGGATCAAAACGCCGTAGTTCGGCTAAAAGATTTCCAAAAGTTAGTGGATTCAATTTTAAACACAAGCCCTAAGGTCTTACGTTATCCACGAGAGAAAACTCAACCTTATAAAACAACGAGTCCACCATGTGAGAAAAGCTTCAACTTGCTAGTGAGGGGTTAACCCTATAATAAGCAAGGAAGACTTACAATTCAGTCAACTAAGGACAAATAGGTGAGATTAACATCAACCAACTAGGATAAATCAAACCTATGGCTAGTGTATGAAAACTTAAAAAGAATGGACAAAGCCACAAAACAATTGAATGGGTGAAGTTAATTGATTATGATTATTCACAAAAGGAGGGTCAAAGTATGATTAAGATTGATTCAAAAGAAGTATTATGAAATGGAGTTTGAAAAGTCAAGGACTTAGGGTCCAGGTTTCTAATTTGAAAGCATGAGGATGTTTGCACAATATTTATCTCAAGTTTTGAAAGCAATGTGTGAAAAGGTTTAGGACAAAGAGGGATGAACGGATGAAGATGGAGTGTAAAACTTCCTAGAAGGTTCACCTCTTGGAATCATATAGAAGATGACTCAAGTGTGTCCTTTGGAATAGGCAATGAGCAATAACAAACATGCAAAGCAAAGGAAGAAAGTCAACAAAAGCGGATATCGGATGCCAATGACTGGACTTATACCAATCTCCTAAAACAAAACTGGATATCAGAGGCCACTCTATGGACTTATACCAATCTCCTCAACAAAGAAATAAAAAGTGGATACCGGATGCCAATCTATCTGGACTTATACCAATCTCCAACAAATGATCATAGGAGAACAAATGCCAAATTACACGGACTTACAATTGCATCCTCACATACAACAAACAAATGTATCAAGCAGAGAGAAGATGAGTGGCCAATGAGATGGTCTTATACTCACTTCCATATCATAGGAACAATGGCCAATGAATGGTCTTACAATTGTCCTCAATGGGCAAACAACAAAGACATGTCACAAAGACAGATGAAATGATCATGCACTAATGAGCAATTAATGGTGATAAATGCACAAGGCATACAAGCAGACATGTACAAATGTACTAAGTAATCAATCAACCAAAGGCATTCAGCACACTCTATAACCAAACAATTAGGCTCATACAAAGGGTTAGGCATTGAAGCCAACTGGAATAGGGTTAATGGTGCTCTTAACCTTGACATTGAGAGCCAAGGTGAAGCAGATGAAAGGATATGAGGGGTGTGCCTCATCGCTCTTATCCCTGGTCAGGGAGAGCATTGAATATCAGAAGGTGTGGGAGTTCAGAAAGATGGAACTCTCTCCACAAGTTAGACTCGATAGATCTTGGGTTTTTACTCACTATGCATCAACACATGTGGTGTGAGCAAGGTGAGTGACACACAGAATAGTAGGAGATAGGTTACATATCTCTTGGGTTCTACCAATTGCCTTATTCAAAGGACTTTTCCTGCTTGGGACAAAAGTAAACACGCACAAACATCGCCTCTTAAGGAGGACTTCAGACAGTTGCCTGGCCAAGTAACAGGCCAGGTCTTCCAGACTACATGAAGAAAAAGGATTCTACCTCAATGCTAATGCTATCAAGCAAAGCAATGCAAGTTCTCAAAGAACTATTAGCAACTAATGGTACCTGAAATCAATCAAACAAAATCAGTATACAACTCAAATTCAAAACCAATATAAGATAAGGATCGACAGTCAACACAATCAGTCAAATGTGCAATGCACAAAGCTCAAAGCATATGAGCTAATCATCCTACAAAACAAATAAGTTAGTTCATGATAATCAATCGAACTCAAGCAACTTGCATTAATCTCCTTGAAGCATTTGCTTCTTAACCTGAAAAACCAAACTTAAACATGAGCAACAAGACCACTAGGACAAGCCTAGGGTCAAAAGGAGATAAAAAATCCAAAACAGCAAGTGAAAGCTAACCAAAATCAAGTTCAAACAATTAAGAAACAAACCCAAGTGGTTTCACATTCATATCATTCATCATTATCATTTCACAAACAAATTAGGTCAAGGCATGTCATATAGAACCTCAAAGAAGTCAACAGAAAGATTCAAGTCAAATCCAATCACAAACATTTCAAAAAATTCTCAAATAATTCATGATCAACCATCATCCAAAACATGATAAGCATACCAAATTTCAGCTCATTTGGATCAAAGGAAGTAGGTCAATGAAAATCAGAAAGTTAAAGCAAGTTCAAGCAAACTCATACAAAGCATCAAAACATGCACCAACTTCAATTAATCATAAAACAGAAACAACACATGATAAATGAATGGGACCAAAGCCATGATAAACTTTAAGATGTCTACATTACTCATGCCAAATTTCACACCCATCCAATTAATAACCAGAATTTCACAAACCAAATACAAACATGTATCACAAAAAATCAACAAATGACCAAACAGGGGAGAAAAATTCCAATCAAATAGGAAATGCCATCAATAATTCCAGAAAAATTCACATGTATTCTCAACATCCATAAGTATGGTAATTAAAATAAAGGAGTTGGACATGAATGGTGTGACACAAATTGTCACACCTCTATTCAAAAAAATCATATCTCATCAACCAGCAATGATAAATTCACAAACTCTATACCAAAATCACCATGAACATGTCTAGTTTAAGCACAAAAAATTTCAGAGGCATTGGATTAAGTATCATCATTTCACAAGCAAAAAGGCATGGCATACACAAAATGGACACACATGAACAAACCCTAGGCATTTTTAAAATCTACACGTGCAAAAAATCTGGAAAAATCACCATAATAAACTAGAGATCATGAGGAGCATTTCACAAAAAATCCCATCAAATTTGGACAAATATTGAAGAACTTATGAATTTTTGAAGATTGGCATACAAAATGAAATAAATATTGAAAACAGAAAATGATTTAATTAAATAATAACACGGCAATGGCATATTGGTAAATATCTGGTCCCTTAAGTGAAACGCTGCGTTTCACTTAAGGGCGTGTCACGTTCTGATTCGCTTCATGGCCAAAAACATGGGAATGCATGCAGGGCGCGGGTTTGGAAGATCAAATATGTTTCTGGGTTCAGAAAATTTAGGGTTTATGTGTTCTTCAAACCAAAATCCAGCTCATGAATAAATGGTAACCAAAATCCACAAGCAATATACCAATGTGTTCCTCTCATCATGTACATCAACAAAACAGCAATGCTTTAACCTAAATCAAACTATCATGGATGAATCGAGCAAAATAAAATCTAACAACCAAACTTTAAATCACTGTATCTTCCTTAATATTCAACCATTTTTCACGATTCAAAGCTCATTGAACTCAGCATGGCAAGATCTTTAATAAGCATATCATGATTTCATCATTGGCAAGGTTCGAAAGTTCACCTGATTTGAAGAACAGAGATGATTCTGGAGTTCTTTGGCCGTGTAAGTGCGAAACAGCTGCGCCTTGATGTTTGTATTGATGAATAGAAGTAGGATTTGGAGCTCAGCTTGCACGATTTAGCTCAAACAAGTAGCTGCCATGAATGAAGCTTCAATGCAACAGTGCTATTCCTTGCTTTACAGTTGTGATTCTAAGCTTGCAAAGGCTTCCAAAAGGATAGTGAATGATGGACCAATGCACAGAAGCACGAATTCTTTGACAATTTTCAGCAAAAATTCCAAGTGAAGAATGAGAGTTTTTTAAGAGAAAAAGAAATTCAGATCTGATTTGTGAGTTGTGGCTAGGGTTTTTTAGTCTGAAGTGTGCAATATATACTCTGATTAACAATGCCTAAGCTTGGTTAGTGGAATGGTAATTGAATTTAGCTTAATGAAGTGTTTTGGTCAATTGGTGAAATCCACTCATGTTGCATGTGCATGGCATGCTACAGTGCGAAAATGGGCCTAAACAATCTCCAAATGTGGTTTTTGATCAGATGTAATTGGTAGAAAGTGTAGGCAAGGCTTAATTTGAAAGTCCATTTTTCACCCCTCTCTTTTTAATTCAATGCACTTGAAAAAGGCCATTTTGATTGGATGATTTTTGGTGAAATGTGATGAAGGATTTGGATAGATCATATCAAATGTGACTTGTAGCAAAAAAAACCTCACTTAATTTGGCCAAATGGTTTGAAAGTTATCTCACTTTGAAGTTCAAAAATTCTTGAGAATGATTTGATCATAACTTGCCAACCACACATGAGAAATGAGTGTTCTTGGACTTTTTGGAAATGGGAGAACAAGATCTTCAACTTTCATGTTGGACAAAAATTCATTTGAAGCTTTTATGATGATGTAATTTTGAGGAGAAGAACTTTCCATTTTTGGCAAATTCCAATTACAGGTCAACTTACTATTTTTGGAAATTTTTCACCTGACCTCAAATCCTTCACTGTGTATGTTTGACATGTTATATGAGGCTTGTATGGACATGAATGAGACCTCTCAAACCAATTCCCACCATCAAATCACTGATTAAATACACAGTTGACCACAGTTGACTTTGCTAGGGTTTTGGTTGACTGAACCATGTTCTGATGAAATCCCAGCCCCTACCACTTGAGATCTTGATTCAAAATGATGTCGCAACTCATATGAACTCTTGATGAATGATCATGGTGCCCAAATTCTTCAAGAATGGCCACCATCCACTGTTCAATGGATAATTTGACTGTTTTGACCTAGCTTGCTTCATCTGCAAGTAACATGGTTAGATGACAATATTTTTGTACTTTTGGTTAGTAAACAAATGAAAAGCAATGATATACCAATGCAATACATGCTTGGTGATCAAGAACCACACTCACAAGATAACCCACCCACAAGGAGGGAAGCAAAGGTGCACAAAGATCCTTGAGGCAATGATATGGTATGATATGATGCCATGAGGGATCTTAGGGACAAAATTGGGGTCTTACAGGGGTATCCTAAAGAAACAAGAGGGTATTACTTCTACAATCCTTCTGGGGGCAAAGTGTTTGTCGCTCGAACTGGAGTTTTCCTAGAAAAGGATTTTATTTCCAAAGGAATCAGTGGGAGGAAAGTAGAGCTTGAAGAAATTCAAGAATCACAAAGCATTGATACACCTATAGAGGAATTAGAGCAGGAAACACAAGTAGTTGTGGAAGAGCAACCTACTCAAGTAGAACAAGACCAACGTAGGTCAAGCAGGATACGTCACCTACCTAAGAGATATGGATATCTCATAACTGATCAAGGTGATGTATTACTCATGGATCAAGATGAGCTTGTGACCTACCAAGAGGCCATAACTGGTCCCGAGTCTGAGAAGTGGCTAGAAGCCATGAAACCTGAAATGAATTCCATGTACACAAACCAAGTTTGGACCTTGGTAGAGCCTCCTGTAAGAATTAACCCTATAGGATGCAAGTGGGTATTCAAAAAGAAGATTGACATGGATGGTAAGGTACATACTTATAAGGCAAGACTGGTTGCAAAAGGATATAAACAGATTCATGGGGTTGACTATGATGAAATCTTTTCACCAGTTGCAATGCTTAAATCTGTTCGGATTTTACTTGTTATCGCTGCATATCATGATTATGAAATATGGCAGATGGATGTCAAAATTGCTTTCCTTAATGGGAATCTTCTTGAGGATGTGTACATGATACAACCTGAAGGATTTGACATACCAGAAGAAGCCCAAAAGATATGTAAGTTGCAAAGATCAATATATGGATTGAAGCAAGCTTCCAGAAGCTGGAATCTTCGTTTTGATGAAACAGTAAAACAATATGGATTCATCAAGAACGAAGATGAGCCTTGTGTCTACAAGAAGGTTAGTGGGAGCATGATTGTTTTCCTGGTATTATATGTAGATGACATATTACTCATTGGAAACGATGTCCCTACCCTGCAACAAGTAAAGTCTTGGTTGGGGAAATGCTTTTCTATGAAGGACCTAGGTGAAGCAGTCTATATATTAGGAATCAGGATCTATAGAGATAGATCATAGAAACTGCTTGGCCTAAGTCAGAGTACATACATAGGCAAAATGTTGAGACACTTTAATATGCATGATTCCAAGAAAGGATTCATACCTATGTAACATGGCATGTGTCTATCAAAAACACAATCCCCTTCAACTACAGAAGAAAGGGATCGCATGAATAAGATTCCATATGCATATGCAATAGGATCTATCATGTATGCCATGTTATGTACTCGACCATATGTCTCGTATGCTTTAAGTGCAACGAGTAGGTACCAATCTGATCCCAGTGATGCTCATTAGGTAGTCGTCAAGAATATCCTTAAGTATTTGAGAAGGACTAAGGACTCATTCTTGATAAATGGAGGTCAGGAAGAGCTTGTTGTAATTGGATACACCGATGCTAGCTTCCAGACAGATAAGGATGGCTTTTGATCGCAATCTGGTTATGTGTTTTGCTTAAACGGTGGCGCTGTGAGCTGGAAAAGTTCAAAGCAAGATACAATTGATGATTCTACAACCGAGGTCGAGTATATTGTTTCCTCAAGTGCAACAAAGGAAGTTGTTTGGATCAAAAAGTTCATTAGTGAACTTGGCATAGTTCCTAGCATTGTGGATCTCATTGGTCTCTATTGTGATAACAATGGTGCTATCACACAAGCTAAGAAGCCTAGATCTCACCAATGATCCAAACACATACTTAGGCGTTATCACCTCATTCGAGAGATAATAGATAGAAGAGATGTGAAAATATGCAAAGTACCTACACTTGACAATATTGCTGACCCACTAACAAAGCCTTTTGCACAACAAAAGCATGATGGCCATACTAGATCTATGGGCATTAGGGGTATGTATTAAGTGGTTTTAGACAAATATAAAAGCTTGGCAAGATTGGAGTTCACTATTTCAAATATCTATGATTCCCTATGATAAATAATTAGATTTAAGATTATTGATGATGTTCAAATATCCTCTCAAAGTCATTTATGTCTAAATGATATCGTGATAGTTACTATATTGATCCTTAGACGATCTCTCCACCTAACTATCAATATAGTAACCTTGAATGTTCAATATCAAAGAATAGTAATGAATAAACCTATCTCTACAACTTATTCACTACTTGAAAATCTGTTTTATGTCTAAACTCGAGTAATCTCTCTCGACAACTACTCAAATCTGGTTTCCAACTTAAAGCAAAAACAGTTATCAATACATCAACAATCTCTATCTCATATATATATCAAAGTGAATACATAAATAGATGAGAATAGCTACTACCTCCAATCTTGACAAAAGAGAGTTTAGCTCCTCATCATCATTGTTCAAAGCAGAATGTAAAAGATGAAAAACTCTGTTTTTCTATATCAAAAACTCTCAAGAACAATGTGTGAATGAATGGAATAATTTCTCAATACCCTAGGTTAAACTATTTTGTCTCTACCAAAAAGGTTGACATTTCCCTAATTGGACATTGTCATCAGCAGCAGAAAAGCACTTCTCAGGCAGACATCAAAATGGCAATTACTTTTTCTGCACAGCAGCACTTTTGACCCTTGGTCAGCTTGCTGGATTCGCAGCCTTCGCGGCGCGAAGGAGGTTCGCGCCGCGAACTGTTGCTTCTCCAGCTTCCTTGTTTGGCAAGCTTCCTCCAAATTGTAATGTTGAACCCAAGGTCTTGCTTATCCAACAATTCTACAAAACTAACAAAAATTGTGAAATAACTATTCAAAACAAAATAAATTAAACCTAATTGCATTTGTACAAAATAGTGAGAATAAAAGTGTGTAAATACATCAAAACTTGGCAAAAGGGACCAATAAAATGGTATAAAAAGTAGTACTAATTGGTCCCTAACAACTCTCCCCAACTTAGCATTTTGTTTGTCCCTAAACAAAAGTTTCCACCCTCACAACCAAGATCATGACACAAAAGATTTAAACAAGCATTTATCAAGGACCTTCAAATGGTTCAAAAGTGTTTGGCCTCTTCTCAATTCACCTATCTCAATTCTAGACAAACATGAATAAGGGAAATGGTAAAGTGCAAAAATCATTCCAAGGAATTCAAAGCTATATATGTCAAAATTGAATCAAGCTTACACACACACATCATGATAATGATGAATAACATAAAAGGTTATTTTCACTCATCCAAGCAATTAAATCAACACAACTCAAATCATGCGGTTATCACAACAAGTACCAAATTATGTGAAAAATGAGAATCAAGAGGTCTTTCAAAGGTTGTAATGTGGCTTAGGTTACAAGAAAGGATAAGATTAAGAGAATTCAACCAAATTGCCTATCCTAAGGGAGCATTCCTAAAGACTCAACTCTACACAATTTCCTTTTCCTTGGTCCCTATCTTTTTCTTTTCAAATTCACACAACCATGAGCATTTTTTTTTTATTTTTTTTTTTCATGCTCTATGGTTTCAAGGGTGATTTCTTTTTCTTGTTTCTTTTCATATTCTTACCCTTCCATAGAGACTCACTTTTCCAAGTTCCTAATCAACTCTACACTTTACTCTCCCCAACTTTAGATTCCACAACCGAATTTATTCAATAATGCTCCCTACTTAAACATAAGCAAAAGGCAAAATTTTAGCAAACAACTCGGTTTGAGGTTTCAACTGATGCGAAAGAAATTAGGATTCATTTATTCCACAATTTTCAATTGATTTTACAATGATCAATCAAATGAATCCTATCAAGCTCAAAGGGGGTTAACTAAGGATTACTCCTCACAAGGTTCGTTGATTTAAGCTTTTTTGGTCAAGTGGTTTTTCTCACAAAAATTGCCTCTATCATTTTCAAAAATTTCACACAACATTAGATTGATGCATGATTTAGCATGATAAGAATGAGTCAAAATAATGCTCGGTTTCCCGCTTTTTTAGTGCACAATGGAAAGTTTCCTCACAAATGGTTAAGTCCTATTTGATTCAAAACTGACATATACTTCAATGAATTTATGAAATGGACTTTGCACACAACATCAACCTACTCATGTTAAGTCTAGAAAGCGATAAAGTGTACCTTGAAATGCCGACACTAATTCTTATCATCACCACTCGAAGTATCCTATGCTTCTTTCTTTGCGAACAACTCTTGGTTGCTTTAGGCTTGACTTAAGCGTAAGAACAATTAACTAGAACTGTTGGTAAACCAATTTGATTAAAAACACACTTAAATTTCACAAAGTACTCATGCAATTATAAAAATACTAAAGAAAAATTAAAGTGCTAAGATAAAGTCACGGTGAACTAGAGCCACCAAAAAGTACATTACAAAATTCCCAAAACAAAAAACAGAATTAGTCAAAAGAAATTCAAACAAACAATTCTCTTCAAAACTCCACAAATTCAATCCTCCTCCTCTTCATCACCACCTACACCTCCGAGAACATCTTCCATCTCCTCATTTGGGTCAGCACTACCTCCTGCACCCCCCATAAAATTTGGCCTGCCCACAGGCCAATTAGCATAAGCTGCATAGTCAGCTTGCGATGGAAAAGTGCGGGCCTCTGGTGCCAGAAACGTGTTCTGGAACTGCTGCTGCATGGCATCAAAAAGAAAGGATTGAGACCTCCTGGAAGCCTCAAAGTTCTCACAGCAGTAGTTGGCAAAAGCCATCTGATCAAAACCTGGGGTACTCTGAGGTTGAGGCTGAGAACGAGACCTGGCTCGGGATCGGGAGGAAGAAGTACCAGATGCATCAGTCTTCTCATTCGGGTTCTGCAGAAACCTGTTCAAATAAGCGTCACTGATCACACTGGTGATCGAAAAGTGCACTTCCTCAGGGATGTGGACATTTGCCTTACGGCACAGTCCCATAATAAGTCCTGGATAAGCTAACACACCAGCCTTTCCCCCGAAATTTGTTCCGCTTAACACAATCTTTCTCAACTCGCATGAAATGAGGGCTGCGACATCCACCGTCTTTCCAATCATGATGCAGTACAAAAGAAAACCGACATCCAAGGGAATTGTGGTGGTGTGGCTTCTTGGTCTGATATTGGTTAACAGTAGCACCAAAAAAGCCCTAGCATCCAAATTGAAATTTTCTCTCTTCCACAATCTCGGATGCCCTTGGTCATTCACTTCATAAGATTTTCCACGGAGACATAGGGTGGTATTGACTTCTTCCAGATTCCACCTGTTGGCAACCTCCATGACACTGTACTCACAGCTCTCGCCCTCTCCAAGAGTTAAGGGGTGGCCTAGATAGGAATTAATGTCATCCCTTCCAAATGAAACAATCTTCCCCCTTACTCTGGACTGGTAAATGAAGGTCGTACCTTCCTCACGATGCATCGCATTCGCGTAGAATTCTCGGACAAGGTCGTAGTTGATTGCGGCTTCCGGCTCACATAACTTCATCCATTTTCTTTGTTCGAAAGCCTCAACCACTCTGTGATACACCCCAATTGGAGCCAGGCGGATAAACCTTTCAGGTAGAATGGTTCTCTTGACAAGGCTTTCAAACCGTGCTTCGTGTTCCTCACTGATGAACCTCCGGGGAGCACGGGCCTGAGGAGGTGCCATGGTCTTAGTCCTCTTAGACATCTGCAATCAAAACCAGCACAACCACAAAACACATATGACAGCATTAGTCAAAAAGCAAAAAAGAAAATGGCTGCTGGAATTCACAGTTCGCGGCGCGAAGGGTGGTTCGCGGCGCGAACCCTGCGATTTCAGAAAATCCCCAATTGCTTCCTAGGGTTTCACCATAGAGGGATTAGACATACCCAACCAGTCAAATTGCACAACCCTAACCTAATCCTATTCTAATTCACACATGCATAGCAATTCCAAACAGTATTTACAGAAAAATTCGATCTCTAACCAACCCTAAATTGAAAAACCCAAAAAGGGATTGGAAAAGAGGAAATGAAGATTACATACCTTTAGAATCTCTACACTTGCAAAAAGAAGAAGATTGGAAGAGTGAAAAACTGAAACGTTGAGAAATGGTGGAATTTGGGGATTGGGGTGAAAGCGCGGCAAAGGGGTTTGAAATGAAGAAGTTTGAAATGAAAATGAATTGACCTAAACAGTATTTAAATGATTTCTGTCACGCAAAGTTCGCGGCGCGAACAGGGGGTCGCGGCGCGAACTGCATAAAACAGAACCAATTAAAATTTTTTCATTCAGTTCGCGGCGCGAACAGGGGGTCGCGGCGCGAACTGCAAAAAACAGAAACCACTCAAATTTATTCATTCAGTTCGCGGCGCGAACAGGAGGTCGCGGCGCGAACTGCAAAAAACAGAACTTCAAAATTTTTAAAACTTCAATCAGAGCTAAAAATCACACAACAGAGAAATTTAAAATGCACACTAACAACGTTGGGTTGCCTCCCAACCAGCGCTTTGTTTAACGTCGTTAAGAGCTCGACGGTACCTCAATTAGCTTGATCCAGATAAGGAAAGGACACACACATCACGGTTTATGTCACCGCTATGATAGACTTTCAGTCTTTGACCATTGACAGTCCAGCTTTCTTGCGACTTTGGATCCTCTATCACAATGGCTCCATAATTCCGTACTTCCTTGACCACAAATGGTCCAGACCATTTAGACTTCAATTTACCCGGAAACAACTTCAACCTTGAATTAAAAAGCAATACCATCTGGCCAACATGAAACTCTTTGGGGCGGACCTTCCCATCATGGTATGCTTTTGTCTTCTCCTTGTACAGCTTATTAGAATGGTATGCATTGTTCCTTAGTTCCTCCAACTCATGGAGTTGACCTTTCCTTCTCTCTCCAGCTAGAGTGGAGTCGAAGTTCAAGAACTTAAGAGCCCATAATGCTCTATGCTCCATTTCAACTGGAAGATGACAAGTCTTCCCATACACCAGTTGAAACGGAGTCAGCCCAATAGGTGCTTTGTAAGCAGTGCGATATGCCCACAAAGCCTCATCAAGTTTTAAAGACCAATCCTTTCTTGAGTTCGAAACTGTTTTCTCAAGTATCCGTTTGATTTCCCGGTTTGAAACCTCAGTTTGACCGTTCGCTTGTGGGTGGTACGGAGTGGTCACCTTATGCCTTACACCATAATGTTGTAGAACTTTTTCTAAGGGTGTATTGCAGAAGTGTGAGCCTCCATCACTCACCAACACTCGAGGCACACCAAAACGTGAGAATATGTTCTTCTTTAAAAATTTGATCACGGTTTTGGCATCGGCCTTGGGTGAGGCAATTGCTTCCACCCACTTCGAAACATAATCGACAGCTACTAAAATGTACTCATTAGAGAAAGAAGAGGGGAATGGGCCAACGAAATCAATACCCCAACAGTCAAAAACTTCTACTTCTAGCATGTTGGTTAGAGGCATTTCATCCCGTTTTCCTATTCCGCCACTCCGTTGGCATGCATCACAACTCTTCGCATGTTCGTGCGCATCTTTGAATAAAGATGGCCAATAAAAACCCGATTGGAGTACTTTAGTGGCTGTTCTCAAACCACTATAGTGACCTCCATACGGAGAGTTGTGACAGTGCCACAGAATGTCCCTTGATTCCTCCATTGTTACACACCTTCTCAAAATATTATCTGCCCCTACTTTAAAAAGATAAGGGTCATCCCAGACATAATATTTTGCATCAGCTAGGAATTTCCTTCTTTGATTGCAAGTGAGGTCTTCCGGTGTTAAACCAGTTGCTTTATAGTTAGCAAAATCAGCAAACCAAGGCCTCACTTGAATCGCATAGAGTTTTTCATCTGGAAATTCTTCTCTCACCTCTTCTTCTTTGTTTGTAATCTCTACATTGACCAATCTAGACAAATGATCTGCTACCAAGTTCTCGGAACCTTTTTTATCCCGAATCTCTAGATCAAACTCTTGTAATAAAAGGATCCAACGAATAAGCCTTTGTTTTGAATCCGGCTTGGTAAGCAGATATTTTATTGCAGAATGGTCAGTATAGATTACAACTCTTGAACCAATCAAATAAGCTCTAAATTTTTCCAATGCATATACTATGGCTAGCAATTCTTTTTCAGTTGTTGCGTAATTAACTTGGGCGTCATTCAACACCTTACTAGCATAGTGTATGGCATGGAAAACTTTATCACTTCTTTGTCCTAACACCGCACCCACTGCATAATCGCTAGCATCACACATGAGTTCAAAGTCAAGGTTCCAGTTTGGTGCTACGATTATTGGTGCGGTGATCAACTTTTGTTTCAAATCTAAGAAGGCTTTAAGACATGACTCATCAAAAAGAAAAGGCGTACCTTTGTTGAGTAAATTACTCAATGGCTTTGCGATTTTTGAGAAGTCTTGTATGAATCTCCGGTAGAAACCGGCATGTCCTAGAAAGCTTCTTATTCCTTTAATGTTGGTTGGGGGTGGCAGCTTTTCAATAATTTCCACCTTGGCCTTGTCCACCTCTAGCCCTTCACAAGAAATCTTGTGACCAAGCACTATACCCTCAGTGACCATAAAATTGCATTTTTCCCAGTTGAGCACTAGGTTGGTCTCCACGCATCTCTCTAGAACTACATCAAGGTGCTTCAAGCACATTTCAAAAGATGATCCATAAACAGAAAAATCGTCCATGAACACCTCGATGCATTCTTCTATCAGGTCTGAAAAGATAGCTTGCATACACCGTTGAAATGTGGCCGGTGCGTTACATAATCCAAAAGGCATTCTTCGGTAAGCAAAGATGCCGAAGGGACATGTAAAAGCTGTTTTCTCATGGTCTGCCGGATTTACTGAAATTTGATTATACCCCGAATATCCGTCCAAGAAACAGTAGAAGTTTTTGCCGGCGAGCCGCTCCAACATTTGATCCATGAAAGGTAGTGGGAAATGATCTTTCCTTGTGGCTTGGTTCAACCTTCTATAGTCGATGCACATCCTCCACCCTGTCACTGTTCTCGTCGGAATCAACTCGTTTTTATCGTTTTTAATCACCGTCATTCCGCCTTTCTTGGGTACCACCTGTACCGGACTCACCCATGCACTATCAGATATGGGATAAATCATTCCGGCTTCTAAAAGTTTGACAACTTCTTTACGAACCACCTCTTTCATTGATGGATTCAAACGCCTCTGAGGTTGCGCAACCGGTTTGAAGTTTTCCTCCATCATTATCTTGTGCATGCAATATGCTGGACTAATACCCTTCAAATCGGATAAAACCCATCCTATCGCACCTTGGTTCTTTTTCAATACTTGAATCAACTTATCTTCCTCTTGCGTGGACAATGTGTTGCTTATAATCACCGGCTTGGTACACTCCTCTCTAAGAAACACATACTTCAAATGTGACGGAAGCATCTTCAATTCTAACTTTTGCTCTTCAGTTTCCTTCTTTGCATCCAAATCTTCCACTAATTCTTCTTGATAAGCCAGCTCACCACAAGATTCTAACTCGTGCAACATCGCTTCAATCTCTCGTTCCTCATTGTCGGTTAACACATTATATGCTCAGATTAGGGATCTTTCCAAAGGATTAGAAATATGGATTTGATTCACGACCTCCACTACTTCCTCTTCACTTGCATCAATTCGAAAAGAATCATGCTTGTCAGTTGGATGTTTCATTGCTTCGAAAAGGTTAAAAGTCACCTCTTCATCTTGCACTCTAACCTTCATAAGCCCATCATCTATGTCGATCATCATCCGAGCGGTCTTCATAAAAGGTCTTCCAAGGATTAAGGGTACATCGCGGTCCTCATCCATCTCTACTATTACAAAATCCACCGGAAACAAAAATTTGTCCACTTTTACGAGCATGTCTTGGGCAATTCCGTATGGTGAGGTTGTAGACTTGTCTGCTAGTTGTAATGTCATTCTTGTTGATTTAATCTCCACATTTCCCAATCGTTTGACAATAGAAAGAGGAATTAAATTTATACTAGAGCCCAAATCTATCAAACCGTTCCCAACGTATGTGCTTCCAATGGTTACCGGTAGAACAACCCGGCCCGGATCGGACTCCTTCCGAGGTAAAGTCTTCTGGATGATTGCGCTACACCGTGCATCAAGAATGATGGTCTCATCTTCCACATGTCGCCTTTTCTTGGTAAGAATGTCTTTCATAAATTTAGCATACCGTGGCATTTGTTCTAATGCATCAGCAAATGGAATGTTGATTTGGAGTTGCTTGAAGATGTCCATGAATCGTGCATAGTGCCTAGCATTGTCTTTCCTTGATGGAGCATGTGGGTAGGGTAGATGTTGAGTTGGGATGACATTCACTCCCTTCTCAGATTTCTTCTTTTTCTTTGATTCAGCATCTTTTTTCTCTTCACAATCAGTCTGCACAGCAGTGGGCAAAACCTGCTCTTTTCGCGGCGCGAACTGAGCATTTCCAGAATCATTTTTCCTCTCACCAACTATATCTGTTTCTTCCAGAATCCCATCAGTGGTGTTCTCTTCTACAATTCCTTCACCTTTTTCACTTACCAACGCTTTACCGCTCCTTGTGACAACTGCTTTGCAATGCTCCTTTGGATTTGGTTGAGTGTTAGCAGAAAAAGAAGGCCCTGCATTTTGTTCCGACAGCTGCTTCGCGAGTTGGCCTACTTGATTTTCCAGATTTTTAATTGCCGCCTCGTTACTTTTCTGATTTGCCATAGAAGCTTGCATGAATTGTTGAAGAGTGTCTTCTAGCTTGGAATTTCCTCCTTGCGACTGCTGACCTTGAGAATTTGGTTGTTGGTAAGGGCTTTGCTGTTGATAATTCTGGTTGTTGAACCTTGACGGTTGGTACCCTTGATTGTTTCTTGGTTGATAGCCTTGATTGTTAGGCTGTTGTCTTTGATATCCCTGGTTTTGGTTGTTCACATAACTGACTTCTTCTTGGGGTGGGGGACAAAAACCAGTAGGATGATCCCCTTGACACAACTCACAACATGCTACTTGATGCTGAACTTGAAAACCTTGAATCTCTTTTATTTGCTGTGGAAGCTTGGCCATTTGTTGAGTAAGAAGCTCCACTTGCTGAGAGAGTAGCTTATTCTGTGCAAGGATGGCATCATTGGTATTCAACTCCAGAACTCCGGGCTTACGTTGTGAAGGGCTACGATCATGTTGACCTTGATGATCATTACGGGCCATCCGTTCAATAATGACTTTAGCTTCCTCCGCAGTTTTTGATATAAGCGAACCACCCGCGGTGGCGTCCAGAAGTGTCTTATGGGTTGATTGGAGACCATTCAAAAAGATGTGGATTTGAGTAAGCTCATCAAAACCATGTCCCTTACACTTCCTCAACATTGATTTGAATCTCTCCCAAGCTTCATTTAGAGATTCGTTTCCTCCTTGAGTAAATACAGCTATAGCCGTCTTGGCTTCCATGAATCGGGATTGAGGGAAGTATCTTTCTAAGAACTTTTCTTCTAATAGATTCCAATCCGTCATCACTCTTGATTCTTGATCAAGGTACCACTCCTTTGCTTTTCCCACTAATGAGTGTGGGAACATCCTCTTGAATAACGTCTCTTCACCCGCCTCGTCTATTCCCGTAGAACCCGCAATCTCATAGAATTTGATGAGATGGGTATACGGATCTTCGTGATCCATTCCGGTGAATGGAGTTGCATAGAGAAGTTGGAGGATTCCGGTCTTCATCTCCGTATTTCTTCCTCCACGGGCAAATTGAGCATTCTTTCTTGGACTATTAGCGGACATTTCGGTACGATTATCCTCCGCCATGTTTCCTTCACAAGCCTCTACAACCACTTCTTCGATTGGAACAAGTGCGGAAGTAGATGCTTCTTCTCTCCGGTTCCTCTCTTCGGCTAGTTTCCTTCTTCTTCGTGTTTTGCTATTGAGCTTCCGAAGTGTTCTTTCAATTTCAGGATCGAATTGAAGTTGCTCCTCGGTTGCTTTTCCTCGCATGCACTAGAATCTACAAAACTAACAAACCAAGTGAAACAAAAGAGGGATAGTAATAAATGTAACAAAACTTAAAACAATGAATTATTGCAATGCTTGTAATATCGACACCAATCCCCGGCAACGGCGCCAATTTGTTGAAAGAGTATATCTTTGGCAAATATTTTTGTATCGTATCCACAGAGATTGGGTAATATTACCACCGTTCTATAATTCAAATGTTATAAGTTTAGAAAGTAACAGGGTTGTTTTGTTTGGAAAAATATCTTGTTAATAGATGTTAACATAAACTATTAAGTGGTTTTAGACAAATATAAAAGCTTGGCAAGATTGGAGTTCACTATTTCAAATATCTATGATTCCCTATGATAAATAATTAGATTTAAGATTATTGATGATGTTCAAATATCCTCTCAAAGTCATTTATGTCTAAATGATATCGTGATAGTTACTATATTGATCCTTAGACGATCTCTCCACCTAACTATCAATATAGTAACCTTGAATGTTCAATATCAAAGAATAGTAATGAATAAACCTATCTCTACAACTTATTCACTACTTGAAAATCTGTTTTATGTCTAAACTCGAGTAATCTCTCTCGACAACTACTCAAATCTGGTTTCCAACTTAAAGCAAAAACAGTTATCAATACATCAACAATCTCTATCTCATATATATATCAAAGTGAATACATAAATAGATGAGAATAGCTACTACCTCCAATCTTGACAAAAGGGAGTTTAGCTCCTCATCATCATTGTTCAAAGCAGAATGTAAAAGATGAAAAACTCTGTTTTTCTATATCAAAAACTCTCAAGAACAATGTGTGAATGAATGGAATAATTTCTCAATACCCTAGGTTAAACTATTTTGTCTCTACCAAAAAGGTTGACATTTCCCTAATTGGACATTGTCATCAGCAGCAGAAAAGCACTTCTCAGGCAGACATCAAAATGGCAATTACTTTTTCTGCACAGCAGCACTTTTGACCCTTGGTCAGCTTGCTGGATTCGCAGCCTTCGCGGCGCGAAGGAGGTTCGCGCCGCGAACTGTTGCTTCTCCAGCTTCCTTGTTTGGCAAGCTTCCTCCAAATTGTAATGTTGAACCCAAGGTCTTGCTTATCCAACAATTCTACAAAACTAACAAAAATTGTGAAATAACTATTCAAAACAAAATAAATTAAACCTAATTGCATTTGTACAAAATAGTGAGAATAAAAGTGTGTAAATACATCAAAACTTGGCAAAAGGGACCAATAAAATGGTATAAAAAGTAGTACTAATTGGTCCCTAACAGTATGCCTGATTGACTCTAGTGCTAGTGGGAGATTGTTGGTGTAAGCCCTAGAGGCCAATACTTTTGGTACTTGTATCGAATTATTTATTAATAATAAAAGGCTTTTTCTTTATTATGTTTTTTTAATAAAGTCCCTAGAATAGTTAGTCCGTTTAATGTATCAAGTGTGACTTAATCATGAGATCCCATTAAACATAAGGACATTATTCTTAAAGTATCAGTAGTCGAACTTTATTGTGAAATGGGATAACATTAAAGCATTAAGACTATTATGTATATAGACTGATGATCACATCTCATGGATCATGGATAAGGAGTTATCAAGTCTTAAACATAGGTATGAATATTAAGAGTAATATTTATACTGGATTGACCCGCTATGAGAATACTATATAGAATGTTATGCAAAGTGTCATAACTTATTCTCATGGTGATAATGGTGTATACCACCCTTCGACCTGAAACCACTATGGACCCTAGATGTAGAGTCGAGTGACTTATTGCTAATCAAACATTGTCCGTAACTGGATGACCATAAAGACAGTTGATGGGTACTCCACGAAGCATGTTGAGGGACATGAGTGACCTAGATGGAATTTTCCCATTATGCATAATAGGATAAATGTCTACGGGCCCAATATTCAACTGGACAAGAATGACACGGTCTACGCCCTGTGTTCAATATAGACATAAGGGCAAAAGGGTAATTGTACACATAAGTATTATCACAGAAGGATTTGTCAGATCACATGACATTTTTGTGTCTTGGGTAGTAGTGATGTGTTTCTAGATACCGCTCACTGTTTATTATGTTAAATACGTGATTTAATATAATTGCCAATGCCGCAAAAACCTACAGGGCCACACACAAAAGAACGGATTGATGAGAGATAGAGTAACTAAGGAACATCGTAAGGTACAGTGCACTTAAGTGAATTTAAGAACATCGTAAGGTATGGTGTACTTAAGTAGAATACGAAATATGGTAAGGTACCACGCGCTTAAGTGATTTTGGCATATTATAAGATATGGGCCACATACACTTAAGTGGGATTTTTAGCTTACAGCCCACACAAGTGGTTCTATAAATAGAACCCTTGTGCAGAAGCATTTGTGCAGTTGTAATTTTGTTTCTCTCTCTCTCTCTCTCTCTCTCTCTCTCTCTCTCTCTCTCTCTCTCTCCCTCTCCCTCTCTCACTCAAAGCCTTCATTCGTAGCAGCTAGCACTGAGATTGAAGGAATCCGTTCGTGTGGACTGAGTAGAGGCATTGTCACCGTTCAACGTTCGTGATCGCTCCGTAGATTTGCATCAAAGTTTTCAATCGCCACAAGAGGTAACGATTCTATCACTGATCATGCCCATTTGTAAGGATCACTAAAGGAGAAATTTTTTAAATTCCGCTGCATTTTGGATCGCTATTCTCCTTCACATAATACGTCATAAAAGGCCAAGATGGGTTAAGAGTTCTAAGGTCATCAGCTTCTAGGGCTCTCGGGTTGGAAAAAGTAATGTCAATTACGAATACTCGTAAGACATCAGTAATCCCAAAGGGGCCTTCACTGAGCGGGAGATCTCAAGTTTTCTCATTAAGGATTAACTCCATGTAAGCCAAACAATACTATACCACCCTCCTATCATAAAAGCACTCAAGTCCGGGTATAGGACTTATCTCACCACATAGATATTACCAAGCACCAGACGAAACAAACAATAACAAATAACAATAAACATAATATACACAGATAAACAAAGATGAGCTAAACCCATTCTGGACTACTCTCCAGCAGAGTCGCCACTTTTTTGTAACAGTATATTTTTGAGATTAAGTTATTGATTAACTTAACTCACAAAGCAAGAGTCGCCACCGCGCTTTTATTATTTTCAAAGGAAATGGAAAAAGAATGAACAAAACCCAAAGAAGTTTTAAAATAAAACTAATAAAAAGAGATAAGGGTTTGGGGGTTGGTTATGCAAAGGGAAGGTATTTGCACCCTAAACATCTATAGTATTCTATAGGAACCTCTTCGAAAATCTCTACATTTGGCTTTAAAATGGTGTTGTTTGCAAAAGATTGGGGAGGTGAGAAGAGAATGTTTTTTTAATAATTTTTGTGTTTGCCAATACTTTCTGAGTCTAATGCCTACATACCAACAAAGTGCAATGGAGGATCAAAACCTCGTAATTCGTGGTAAAAATAACAAAGATGTTTGTTTTGATTCACTTTTAATGAAAATACATTTTGTCATTTTAAGGAGAATACTCAACTAGACACCCACAAGTATGAGAACTTTACATCACCACAGATAAGGGCTCCAACTTGGATAAAGATCAACAAGTATGCCACTAGAT
Source organism: Lathyrus oleraceus (assembly GCF_024323335.1). NCBI lineage: Eukaryota > Viridiplantae > Streptophyta > Magnoliopsida > Fabales > Fabaceae > Lathyrus > Lathyrus oleraceus. Next base: position 117,260,633 of record NC_066579.1, read on the forward strand.
CTCTTGGGTGGAAAATAATTATCATCAATACTATGGGAAGGATAATTATATCTCAACTATGCAAATGACTAACGTTTAAACTTTGAGAAAAGTTTTAAAAGAAAAAGTGCACAAAGGGCACAAAATAGTTTGAATGAGTTGTGTATTTTTTTAGTATTTTGAAATTTGTTTTTATATGCTTAATATGTATTAGCATTTATTAAGAAAAAGATTTTGAAAACCACTTGACAAAAGTCAAGCTTTATTGAGAAAGTAGTTCATGTTTGAAAACAAGAAGGTTTTTGAAAAGAGAAAGAAGATTTTGAAAATTACAGAAAGGGAGGAGATGGAGAGACTATCTTAGAACATAAAGTAAAAGCTAGGGAGGAAAGATCTAACCCGGAAATAGCAAGCTTTATGACATAAGTCAAGCAAAAATTCCCTCCTTTAAATTAAGCCTCAAGCAACCCAAATAAGCAAAGAATAATTTGTGTATCAGATGAAACCAAAGTAATCAAGCCAAGTCTTCAAAAGAAGTCCAAAGTCAAAGGTACCAGATGAATCCCAAGGTCTTAAATCACAAACTCCCAAAGCAAGGGTCAACGTCCTAGTTCTAAGTCCATAACTCCACAACAATGCCAAGGATAGTAACCACAAGTCCATGAATAAAGAGAACCAAATTGTTTTAGAGTCTTTACCTTTATTAATGTCTTTAAAAGAAAGAGAAGTCCAAATGGATAAAGAGCAAATATCATAAGCATAAACAATATGATATGAGATGCTAAAATAAGATTATAAAGTAATAGCAACAAAAAAACATAAGATAAATGACATTAAAGTAAAGTTAGTACAATAAAATGTTAGTAAATGGTGTTAGTGATCAAAAGAGGAAAGACAATTTATCATTTTTTGGAGAACACTCAACTATTCGCCCATAAGTATGGAAATATGAACCTCTATATCACCTATGAAAAGAGCTCCAACTTGGATAAAATCAACAAGTATGCCACTAACTCTCTTAGGTGAAAAGGAAATAATATTTTTCACACGATACCATGGGAAATAGGAGACTTACAATCTCAATTATGAAAATGACTTGCTTTCAAGACAAATTTGGTGTTATGTTAAGAAATCGTATTTGGACTCATATAGAAGTAACAACTATCTGAGGCCGGTCAATAATAATGTTTGTGTTAATACATGCTAAAGAAATGATATTTAAATCATTCTCCTAAAACTATGCCACAAAAAAAAGGATTGATCAAGCACAAAGGCTATGATAGTGGTCCACTACATCAATCAATACTTCATAGTACTTAGGACAAACTTATGCATCAATCCAAAGTACCTTAAACGATCCATGATCAATTAAGAGGTAGATTTGAAATGATGAAAGTTTATCAAGCACCAATCCACACATCATGAACAAGATGGACACAAACCATCCAAATGATCAAAATAAAAAGGAAGAGAAAGAGATGAAGAAGAAGAGGACAAGAGAAAAAAATCCAAATTGGATCAAAGGCTTGATTAAGTCATCATCAAAGTTTATAATTCATTTTGGTGGATTAGGGTTTTCACCCCATCAACATTCAAGATCCATTGAGTTTGATGAGACCTATGATCAAAACAACCATGATCCAAAGCCAACAAAAGTCAAAAAAGGTAAAAACAATATATAATGCAATAAAATAAAATAAAATGCATCAAAAACATTTTTAAAATGAATTTTAAAAGGGAAGTAAAAGAGAAAATCCATAAAATCCTTCAAAACACCAAATAAATGGCCAAGAAAATTATGGAATGCTGGAAATAAAATAACAAACATAAAATAATTTTTTCTGAAATTTTAAATACCTAAAAGTATTTTTAAACCAATTAAAACAAAGGAGAAGAGAGAAAATTCAATAAAAATAGAAAATCAAGAAAATAAAATATTGAAAAATGAAAATCAGATGAAGAAAAATAAAAGAAAATTTTAGAAATTATTTTGGGATTTTTTAAGATGAGAAATGAATTTTCTATGAATTTTAAAAGAAAATGCAAATTAAAATGAAAAAGGATAAAGAAATAAAATCAGAAAAAACATGGAGCGTTGAATCTGTCCTCATTAATTGACATAGCAAATCAAATAATCCTCAGGCTATGGTGCATGATGGAAATTAGCAAAAATAAAACACGAGATCTAATTCAAATTGGACCAATCAGAACATTTTAAATTGTCAATGTGTAAGCAAACTGAAATGACCTGAGATAACTTCGATCATTTTCCCCGATGATCCCTCACCGAAGTTTCATCGCTTTGCAAATTCAGAGCATGAGACCACCACCAATGTGATTGCCTCTTCATCACGAATTCAACCTCATACTCAAAATTCATTTATCTAAACTAAGTAGGGAGAATTTCAGAGAAGTTTCAAAAACAAACAAGCCACAAAAAATTAAATTAAATGATGAACACGGTCAATCAACACCAGATAAGTTAGAGGAAAGCATCAGAGAGTGAAGGACTACATTGTGGTAACTTGTTTGAGTTCAAATGATGCTCAAAACTACCTTGTTTAAGTTATTTTTCTGAAAAGTGCTTTTTAAATAAGTTATTTTACGAAACCTCGAATTTTGGTCTCTCTAGATATACATCGATAGAATATAGTTTGGTATTCAATTCATTGGTCCATGTGGTTGAATAATCTTTTACTACTTCACACAAACGTGCACTTGTGATGTGTCACGATGTCATTTTTAATCAATTTCCATGCCTAAATAGGAAATATTTGATATAGAGTCATTGTAAGTCATTAATGTGTTGTCCTAATTAATTGGTTGATCGATTGGCTTAGTGCTCCAATTGATTGACTGACTCAAAAAAGTTTTCCAATTGATCGACACAAGTTTGGTTAGTTCAAAAATTGCTTGGACAATTTCTTAATCACTTGGCTTGGCTTAGAAAATAATTTTCAAGATGAAACCATTTGAAAAATATATTTTAAGGTGTGTGTGTGTGTGTGTGTGTGTGTGTGTGTGTGTGTGTGTGTGTGAGAGAGAGAGAGAGAGAGAGAGAGGGGGGGATTTGCCTTATTACTTCAAAGTTACTTCCCTGCTTTTACAAGACTCGGATCACTAAGACAGACAGACAAATATGATTTGGTGAGCTTTCACACTTTATATGAGGCTTCAAGATTATTTGTTTGATATATGCGCTTTAATCTTGAGTTTCCTTTTGTTATGAGGCGTGTGATATTTCTCTAGTTAGATAACCATCATCAATGTTGAAATATATTTCCACTGACTTTAATCATCATTGTCGTCATCAAAACTTCAAATGTATCTTCTACGGGATTTTCGATTTTATATCTGCAAGCACGTAGATCCATATTACGCACTAGAGATAATGGTTAAATATTTGGGAGCTGACCTAGATGATGTCCAACACGAGATAGATGGCACCAGAGAATGTCATGCTAGGTTTCTATTTTTTGAGAGGTTGTATATATACCACCTGAATGCGGAAGTTAAGGTTGGTGGTGATGATGTTGTCATACCCCAAGTTTTCCCTACCTCCTCATTCTATTCACCTGGATTATGGTTTTGTTCATTTTCATACATTTGTCTATTTGATCATGAGTTTACGTCATTCATCAACATTTGCATATTGTAATAAATTTTGGCTAAAGGTTCAACAGTATTGGGTTTATTTAGTTTAAGTGGATTTTTTAGGCATATATTATTTGGTAGTTATTTGGATTTATTTCCCATGTTACTTATGGTGCAGATCATCTCTTTATTTGAGATTCATGGTTATCAAAGGGATTGGAATGACTATTACTTAATTCGAAAGATTGCTTGAATTCAAAGAAAAGGGCAAAGTTGGAATAAAAAGAAGATTTCATTCATTTATTGGAAATTCATGGTACAATGAATATTGGGGAGAAGCAATCTTAGTTGCATCGTATCTCATAAATCATTTGCATTCTACTATCCTTGCTTCCAAAACTCCTATGGAAGTCTTATCCTCATTTGCATCCATATTCATAGTGATGGTAGAGGGAAACTTGATCCTAGAGTCTTAAAGTGTGTCTTTATAGGATATTCTTCCACACAAAAAGGTTACAAATGTTATCATCCACCGTCTCACAAGTTCTTTGTCTCTCGAGACGTCACTTTTCATGAGCACGAAAGTTACTTCGTTCAAACTCATCTTCAGAGGGAGAACGTAAATAAGGAAGATGAATCCCTTATACTTTCTGACCTTACTCTTGAAATTGAAAGTGATTCTGAAAAAGATGAAATTGATGTAAGATATGGGAAAAATTTAGTATATACAAGAAGGAAGATGAATCCCTTATACCTACCTATAAAGCTTTCCTTACAAATTTGAACACTATAAAACTACCTACCTCTCTATCCGAGGCATTGTCTGACAGGAAATAAAAACAAGCCATGGATTTGGAGACGGAGGCACTTGAAAAGAACAATACTTGGGAATTTGTTTATTTACCAAATGGAAAGAAACCTGTAGGGTGCAAATGGGTGTACACTATTAAAACAAGGCAGATGGATCGATTAAGAGATACAAGTCAAGATTGGTAGTCAAAAGATTCACTCAAACCTATGGAGTAGATTATTCAGAGACATTTGTGACAGTTGCAAAAATGAATACAATTAGGGTGATATTACATTTAGTAGCTAATTGTAATTGGAACTTAAACCAGTTCAATATGAAGAATGCATTCCTTCATGGTGAACTTGAAGAAGAAATCTACATGGATATACCTCTTGGATTTCGTGAAGATACTACCACCAACACCGTTTGCAAGTTTAAAAAATCTTTACATGGGATAAAGCAATCGCCACGAGCATGCTTTGGAAGATTCATTAAAGTTATGATAGGTTTGGGCTTCAAACAAAGTCAATGAGATCATACCTTATTTATCAATTCTGAAACAGGGGGAGTAGTTCTGTTATTGGTATATGTGGATGACATTATAGTCACAGGTAATGATGAGGAAGGACAACAATTGTTGGATATACACTTAACTAAGGAATTTGAGATTAAATCCATGGGAAAATTGAAATACTTTCCTGGAATTGAAGTTGCCCACTCTAAGAAAGGCATTTTCATATCTGAACAGAAATACATTATTAATCTTCTGCATTAAACTGGCATGACAGCATGCAAGCCTGCAAATACTCCAGTTGATCCAAATGTAAAGTTGGGAAATGCAGAAGAAGATATTACGGTTGATAACGAAATGTATCAGATACTAGTCGAAAAACTTATATATCTCTCGCATATTATACATGATGTTGCTTTTGCTGTTAGCTTAGTCAGTCAATTCATGCAATGACCAAAGGAGATTCACTTACAAGCTGCACTCTGAATTCTACAATATTTGAAAGGAACACCTGGTAGATGAATTTTATTTGAAAGAAATGGGAGTGTAGGTCTTGAAGCATATACTGATGCCGACTATGCAGGGTCAGTTGTTAATAGGAGATCAACTACAGGTTACTGCACTTTCCTAGGGGGAAATCTTGTGACTTGGAAAAGTAAGAAATAAAATGTAGTATCGAGATCTAATGCTGAAGCAGAGTTCAGGGCAATGGCACAAGGGATATGTGAACTAATATGGTTGAAATCAATCTTAGAAGACCTGAGGATAAAGTGCGATGAACCAATAATGAGACTTTATTGTGATAATAAGTCGGCTATCAGCATAGCTCATAACCCAGTGCAACATGACATAACCAAACATATTGAAGTTGATAGACACTTCATAAAACAAAAATTAGACAGTTGCCTTATTTGCACTCCATATGTGTTCTCTCAAGACAACCTTGCAGATCTTCTAACAAAAGGGATGAACAACAATAACTTTGAAGAAATTGTTTCCAAGACGAGAATGATAGATATATATTCACCAGCTTGAGGGGGAGTGTTATAAATAATTAATTAATTTGTTATTTTTATTAGTAATTTAAGTTTGGATCTTTAGTAAGGTCCATTAGGTCAGAATACTCTATTTAAAGAGATTAGCACTTGTATATTCTTCATAATAATATATCAAATTATTCAACTTTGATATAAATTAATTTCCAACCATTGATAAACCCCTTACTTGGATTATAATCCAATGATGCTCATTCATTTACAAATCATATATAAATATGTCACTTTCACAATTTTGAAACCCAACAAACAAAAACTCATACTAACTAACTTAACCCCTTTAACCATTATTCTCCCACCATTTTTCTCTCGAGTTCTCTCATAATCATCTTTTTTCTTCACTCTCTCGCCATTACCAAAGTTCATATTCATCACTATCTAGAACTTCACATTGAAGTTCTAAATTTGGTGGAACTTAGCCACAATCCAATTTCAACAAATCATCAACCAAGTTTCAACAATTCACATATTATCATCAACAATCATCATTCAAAATTTATCAATTTAAGCACATTCATCAATATTGTACATTCAAGATTCATCTTCTACATTTATCATTTATATTCAACTATAACTATCAAGCAAATATTAATTGGATTAAAGGAGTTTACTTTGAAGTTTTTTGGGTTTCTCTTCAATAAATTCGCCGGCGATTCTTTGCAAAAATAACCGAAGGAATCCCCCTCTCTGTAGTAAGTCTTAAACTTCTTTCTGATTCATTGCATATTTACTGATCTTGAAGTTTCTCAGTCTTACTTGTAATGAATGCAATAAATCTGGTTCTTTTCTTCTTCTCCTTTCTTCTAATTTAATCATACACTATAGAAAGAATTAAAGAATTTCGATACCAATAAACCACTCATGATCCAAAATAACCTTATATTTATCCGTATCCTAAACAACCCGAAATAATCCAAATTGATTCATGTCCATACTCAAAATTTCCTTCATGGATAATTCAACCATAATCCAATTCAATCTTCACTTCCAACGACTATAATTCAACCTTAATCAATAATAGAAAATTCAGAATATCAAGCGCCAAGAAATTGAAGCAAGAAGCAAAATTTGATTGAAATAATTCACCAAACACTTTGTGCCAATTCAAAACAGAACATCAATTAACATCAGCAGCAACTCGATAATAAAAACAACACAGCATCATAATGGAACTGAACTTGAATCGGAACTGAACAGTAAAACCAAGCGCACACCCATCCAAAACTGAACTGAAACAAACTTCAAACCAAAATGAAAAAATCAGAATCAGAAACGATTTAGAATCTAAACAGAGCACGAGCCGAAACCTCGTGAGAATGAGCACGTTTGAACGCTTTGAGAGAATCGTTCGAAGGCTTTCACGTTGGGTTGCATACTTTCATGTTCATACTGCTACTGCTATGTATTTATTTCTCAGTCTTTTCCTTTTTCTATTCCAATAGCACACGTTAAAAAATCTATAAATAAAAATTTTATTTTGAAAAAATAAATAAAATTATTAATTATAAGTTTCTAATAAATTGAATACACAATTTTTAAGATTTTATTTTTTTATTTATCTCTTAATTTATATCCTTGGGACACACATTAGCATTATCCTTTATTTAATTCGACATAATAACTTTAACATATTGCATTTCATTCAATTCAAGTCATCTGTTGTGTAGATGAAGTAATCCCGATTCTGTGACCGGAAAAAGAACTACTCTGGCTAGAATTATTAGAGTCAATCTTGGTAATAACAGAATTTATGTGGCTATTTTTTGACTTTGTATGAGATTGGTACTGCATGTGTAATTACCACGGTAACTATTTTGAGAGTTATTGTGAGATCGAATTGTGGCTGCAATTATGTCTTTTGCATATTCATATCCATTCATTGGACTAGGACTCAGCATAGCGACTGTCATACAAAATGGAACAATTATAGGATAGTAATTATGTATATGACAACTATTATATTTTGTTATTTTTTCTCTTACTTTTCTAATTATTAGTGCATTAACTTCATTTTAATTTAATTCATGTGTCACGATCTGATTAGTAATTAAATTAAGTTTAGAAAAATGAACATATAAAAAAAATTAGAGTTAGTCTAATTTTGTAAAAAAAATAGGATTTTAATTCTCTTGATTAATTTGGATTAGATTAATTAATTTTAGGAATAAATTCATAGATTAGAATTAATTTTCATGATTAGAGTTAGATTAGAATCACTTAGAAAATTAGGATTTTGTGACATCAATCTTATTTTCTTTTCTTTTCTTTCTATTCAAAAATTCACAAAAGCCATGATGATCATTTCTTGGTTTGGATTGTTTTTTTACCTATCTTAGTTTTCTCTCCTTGATTAATTTGATTATTTGATCACACACACTTTGATCAATTAATTAGATTAGGACTTTTAGTTACTCCTTTCAAAATAAATCACATGCTCCCTTAGGTTTTATTCAATTAAGTGATCACAAATTCCTTGATCACTTGACTTGAATCAGATCTTAAAGCTTGCACCTACACTTGGTTCATTATGTCAATCCTAAGTCCATTCTCATTCAAAACCCCAAAAATAGGGGATATCAAGACTTGGTCATGCTAAGTTTCATTTCATCCCTTCAAGAACACCTTGCCTCATCCCTTTCAAACAAAAAAAAAACTTTTCTTAAACTTCAAACACATGTTAATTATGATGTGAATTGTGTGCCACAAGCCTTAAGAAGCGGAGAAGAATGAGAAGGAGCATTCCTACTCTTTTTCTGAATACCTTTGGATACGGTACATATGCCCTAGTTATTCAAAGTATTTGGCCTCGTTCATAGACTTTAGTGCAATTCAAATCAAAACAACTTTTAACTTTCATCCCCAAACCGATAGTTTAACAATCCATATCAACAACACCATTTTGTTTGGACCAAACACAATACTCTTTGGATATCCATACACTTTTGAGATTAATCACAGTCTCTTGGTTAATCACTTTCTCATGGTTAAAACCATTTTCATGCATGTTTTTCTTGTGAGACCCAAGCTTAGGAATATCCCTCATTTTCATGCATGTCTATCTTGTGAGACCCAGACTTAGGCAAACCTCTTTATATATATATATATATATATATATATATATATATATATATATATATATATATATATATATATATATATATATATATATATATATATATATATATATATATATATATATATATATATATATATATATATATATATATATATATATATATATATATATATATATATATATATATATATATATATATATATATATATATATATATATATATATATTTGTCTTGTCAGACTCAATGCTTAGACAAAGCCTCCTTATGCATGTCTGCCTTGTCATACCCAGTGCTTAGGCAAACTCTCATCTCTTACATGATTGCCTCGTTATACCCAGTGCTTAGGAAATCCACATCTTACATGTTTTCCTTGTCAGACCCAATGCTTAGGCAAACCCCCTTTTGTAGGTTTTGATCCCTGGATCTAGACAAAATCTTACAACTCTGCATTGGATAATCACCATTTATTGGTTAAATACCACACCCCTGATTGAGACACCACTCCATGGGTTCAAACAACACAATCTTGGTCCAAACAACACCCAAACAATACCTACACCATTTCACAAATATTTTTCAATTCATTCACAAATATTTTCCGGTTCATTCATAAAATCTTTTCAAATTAAAAACAACTTTCTTTTCATAAAAGAACTGTTATAATTCATGCCTTAGCAGTCAGACTAAAAGCTTTAAGCATCCGAACTAGGAATGAATCAGCTAACTTTAAAACACTTCCAAGATATGATTATAACACCGTTCCCTAAAAATAACCAACAAATACATAGTTTTCTACCATGAACTATGGAGCTCTGATTTTCTCACTGCACTATGAGAATACGTAGGCACGAAAGTTTGAATCCTTGGCGAGCACATTAATTAAAAACTTATGTTTCCTCTTAAATAAAACCAATCTCAAGTAACCTTTAGATAATAGCACCCATTCGTACAATGAGCTATCAAAATGGTTCCCATTGAGTACAATAGATGTGAAGGATGCTAATACCTTCCACTTGCATAACCGACTTTCTTACCCTTTTTCTCTTCCTCTTGGGTTTTATTGATATTTTTCCTTTCTCTTAGAATAAATAAAATTCAATTAGACTCTGTTGCATTTCGAGTGTGCGATATGCTGAGGTATTTTTTGTGGCACGTCATATGTATAGGTAACACATCATAGAGTATGTGCGTTGAGGTCATACCTCTTGTATCTGGTTGGCACATCCATATTCGTGAACAAAAATGCGAGTATGTTGATGTCGTCTACTTGAAATACTTCATTACTTATAGAGGATTCATGAGTACAACTAAGAGGGCATCTTGTTTAATTTACATGTACTCGATGTTAGGTGAAGCTTGTTTATGGAAGACTAGACAGATGACAACAAGCAACATCTTATTTACGAGAATATATTGCACATTTATTGTTACTAATATTTCTTAGCATTTGTTCTACGTTGTTACTAATATTTCATCTGAACCTTTTTAATGCATGGATCCTCTAGCACTTTCCACGTCTCTCCGACTGGCCGTATGTGGATTACAAAAAGGCTTTGCCACGTGCTTGCTCATTCATCGCGCTCAAAGGGAATTAGGTGACCAAGTTGTTTCAAGTTTATCTTGACAACATCTCAACCGATTATATAAACTTCACATCGTACAGTGACCATCGTGAGACACACCTCTTCAATTAGATATCATTCTACTTCGGATGTTTGGCTTGTGGTTCACGGCTGATTTATCCATATCTACCTGAGCGGGTCATGTGCCAGTTCAGGTATCTGCATGGTATTCCTAGAGCCCTCATAGTTGATGTTATTCCCATAATTCTTTGCAAAGATGTTGATGAGATATTTGCAGAGTACCATGGTCATCTGGTTTTGGAGGATGTATGTGGTGTGCCAAGTCATCAGACATGAAGTACTACATTCGGCTACATTCAATGGTTTTTTAGAGTGTCACATCCTTACATGACATCGGATGCAAACGGAAGGCTACCTAGGTCAGGTCATTATGAGATATTAGAAAATGAGCATGTTAGGAAGGACCATAACGTTGATGTGTTATCAATTTGTCAACGTATTGTGCGAGTATAGAGATATGAGAGTTTCAAGAATGAACTCTTGGGAGGTTCATTGTAGATGTCATGATAGCCGAGGCACGACATGCCTTGCAGTATAAAAGACTGAGGAGGAATCAGAGGGTCTGATATACCTAGTAGTTGACTTTTTTCTTTCTATTTTGGGTTGTATTTTTGTGAACAATGTATGGTTTGCATTTTGACTTAATATATGGTATTTTGATTGATTTACATAAGTGTATGGTTTGATTGAATTATATATGATATTTTAAGAGCAATGTATGGTTTGATTAAATTGTATAAGGTTTATTAAAATATGTCAATTTTATATAAAAAAATATTGTCCAGAAGAGAAATTTATTGTCCTAAGGTTTAATACGAAACTTAACTTTTGTATTATCCACAGATAGTTGTGAAAAAACACACTATCATGAATTCAAAATATGTATATGGGTTAGTGTGGAGCTTAATCTTCGGGTTCACCCTTCCATCAATAAGGAAGTTAACTTCCATTCGTTTTTGTTCTTTTTGCAAAATAGAGATGACTCACTTATAAAATATATTGGTGTGTAAAGAAGGCGTCCGAAAGTTTACTTCCATATGATTTCAAAGGCATTTTCAAGTTTCTAAATATGGATCTTCCCGACAAAAGTGGAAAGAGGAATCCCCTAATAATGAAATAAAGTGGATATAGATGTGTGCGTTCTCATAAGGATGAAGAAACTACAAATAAGGAATATTTCCAATCATACCACTCATTCTCTCTCAATTATCCACTTAATCAAACTTTCCTCCATTTTTTCTAAACTACCATTATTTCAAACAATAAAAATTTCAGAGTGGACCCGGCTATAGGCACCCCTCATTATTTTAGATGCACCCGTCAATTGGTTAGGCGGATCCCATTTCCTTTTTTTGTTTGAATTGTTTAGTAAATATTATAGTATTTATGTAATTGTATTTAAAATATTTTATTAACTAAATAATTACTATATATTTCATAATAAGTTAAATAAATATATTTCATAATATATTTTAAAATTATTTTATAAAAAAATTAAATTAAAATATTAATAGTTTATGAAATAATATAAGCAAATAACTAATTATAATTTTATAACTAAAAATTTAAACTGCCAATCTGCCAATGCAATTAGGGGGTGTTTTTATTTTTTAAACCATAATAGTTTGGATAGTATTTTGAAAAGGGTGGTAAAGTGAAATATAATGGAAAACAATGGTACCGACAAAAAAAATTACACAAAAAAGACTGAAATATTGCTAGGGTATTAGTTGTTCTTGATTTAACCGAGAAGAAACTTCATGGAGAAACATTGGTGGAAACAAAAGGGTTAGCATTTGATATTGAGTTTGAATATGAAAAGCTACCTCTTTTGTATACCTCCTTCAACACCATCAGGCATTCTATTTTAAATGGCAAGAATTTTGTGGCAATTAGCAATGTTGATCATCAAAGAAATCACAAAAACAATGATTTAAAATCAACTATCATTTTGAGTAGCTATGACAGTGAAACCAATGTTCAAAAGCTAACAGTGTATCCATGTTCTAACACCTATCATACTCACCTTCACAATCAATACACACAGGTCAAACCACATTCGAAAATTTTGACTAATCTCAAAATCAAACGAAATTTCTCTACTATAACACGTCAAAGCAACAGTTACACATGTTCGATGAAATAATTTATATGAATAAACTTGCAAGTTGCATTTATATTCAATGAAACACTAAACCTTGAAAAAAAATTACATAAGAACTATGCAATACTATGAAGTGCACATAAAGTTCAAACTTCTAAGGAATTTTAGAAAACAGACTATAAATAGGCCAACATTCTTTCATAAGCAAGGGGCATCCCTTCAGTCCTTTAGCCATTAGTAGCACATTCAATAACAACCTCCTCAAGTTACAACTGCGAAGAGCATACTACAACAGAAATGATATTTTGACAACACATATGTTGTCAAACACCGTATATATAAACGGGTTTATGTTTTTATTTATTTCTTCTGTCTCTGTCAATCATGTGGACAGTTGTGTTGGGTGTGTATTATTCCATGTCCATACACATGGTAGTTTCTTTCTATAATAATCAACCCATTAGACCTTCTCCGAGAAAACCGATGTTATATAACTACGGTAAGTACCTGTATTGTGAACTATCAAATGAAGAAATTATTCACCTTAAGTTTGATTCTTCTTGATCAAGGCAATGGCATCACTGTATATAGCCACAGCATTTGACAAGACTGCAAGGATTATCATAAGGACAGCCAGAATCCTGTCTGTTTTGGTTGCTATGTTGTATTTATCCCTGTAAGAAATGAAATGCTTAATGATAATTGTTGCGATAATCAATCATCAGCAAAAGCATGGATAAAAAACCTTCTGTAATACTACTACAAGGGAATGATAAGTATCTTAGAATTCTTAAACCATTACCCCGCACTGTTTAGTAAAACTTTTAGTATGCGCTTGTTTCAAGCTACGAGTATATTTCTCGGAAATGTACCAGGAATTTTATTCTCGGACTCATTCAATTAGTCTGTTTAGTAAGTGAATAATACTCACCTAAGAGTGATTGCAGCTGGACAGATGAATCCTACACAAGCAGCAGCTGTTGCTCCAGTGAACTGGAAAATATCCCAAATGCTAGGTATGAAATTTGCTCCAAGGAAGATAGAGACAACAAGACCGATAGTAATTGATGCAAATCTGAAGTTATCGGCAACCAACGGCCTTCTTGATGAGGTAAATATCAGACCATCTATGTTGACCCTTAATCCATAGAAAACTACAGGAAATACAAGCACAAGATGCGCAGCATAGCTAATACGAACAATGTCATTAAGCACAGAACCAAAAGGAATTCCAAGATTAGCATCAAAATTGGCAAGCACATCATCAAGAGTTCCTTCACCAAATAGAAGGAACGTAAAGAAGCTTGTCAGTACGTACACTGAAGAGCATAGTGTAAGGGAAGTACGAACAACCCCCGGCATCCATGAGGAATCCTCCAGTTCATTATCTATGTTATGAACTGCAAACAAAGAGCACACAAAAATTAATGCAACCGCCAAATAATACATCCATGGAGTAAACAGGTGATCTAGATAGCTAACTACAATCATGTCATCTTCCCACATAACTGAAACTTTTGCCATAGTTGACAATGTTTGGAGTTGAAGTAACAAAATTCAGTGTTCTCAGTCCTGACCGATGCACAACCAGAAATAACCAAAATAATATGAAATTGAATTTTTTTGACTCATACAAAATTGACACACGTGGTTTCTTTTCAAATTAGTTGGAAATGGAATGAGGTGATGCTTATGGAAAAAGTAGTCAGAAGACCTCATCCCTTCTTCATGCAAATCCGTAAACAACTTAGAAACAAGTCTATTCTGAATAAAAACATTAAAACGAGGGAACCGAGTCCTATGAAAAGGTTTCAAATGTTTTCGTACCATTGTAGTGACAGATGTAGGCTGACATCACCACAGGAGTTACAGTGAATAGATCAAAAACTGAAGCAACATCAGTAATGATTGGGAAGAGTCTTGGCATCCCAATGCCTCCACTTATGAGCTTGAAAATTGAGATCCCCACAGCAATGATAAGGAAAACAACCGCTAATCCAATTGAGAATGCAGATGTGAATCTCAATGAATCTGCAACAACCACGGATAATGAATACCAGTATTGATATGGGTAGTAGTATACTAATGTGCCACAAAACATCTAAAATGAAGGTACAGAAACTTAAACAGTGAGTATTAAAATCATAATATGAGTACAATTTTCTATCTCACTTTAGCAAAAATATGAAATGGGGTGAAGTAGCAGTTTGTTTCATGTGGTAAAAAACCAAACAACTTAGCAACAAAACTTGATTTTATATAGATAGACCAATTTGTACTTGAGTGATAAGTGAGTATTGGGAACATAACCATGTGTACCTCGATAAACATAATTTCCAAATATATGGCCAGTATATGTACAACAATTTCTCCAATAGTTTGGAGTACTCATGCAACATAGATTTTAAAGGATGAACTTAAATATATCACGGTGAGGTAACTCCCATCACATAACTTGAACACAACATTGCATAAAGGATTTAATTTTTTGGTATCAAAATGCAACATGCATGAAATTTCGAAGTAATAGTGTTGAACACTGAATTTTCATTTCTTTAAGTTTTGCCATAAAATACTGTTTTGAAACCATAACTAATGGGAGTAATAGAAGAACTAGAGCATCTAACATGTAATTCATAGGGGGATAGAGATTCCCAACTAATCTTGAGCCTTACACTATGGTTGTAATTGTTTGGTGATTAAAAATAGGACAGAACTGAATAAAATCACTTCCATTGGATATCTCTATTTTTCCTCACCTAGTTCGGAATGGATGGAACCTGCTAGTTGTTTATTGGTTTTGTTACCATTTTGTTCAATGTATAAACCATGTAGTGAAAACATTCATTAGTACCATTACCACCAGTTATTGCGTCATCTTCCTAACATTATTGTCTAATCTACAATCATTTCCGTGATAATTTTTTTAATAGGTGACACAATTATATGTTTCTATTTTTTACATCTATTAATGCAGGAAAAGTGCACTCACTCACCAATTCGCTTAAGGCTGACCAAAGGTGCAAATACAGCAAGTGTTGTGAAAACAAGAACAAATGTACGCCCAGTCCACCAATGGACACCAAACCATCCTTCAAGGATACCAGAATGATGAATTTTACTTGAAGCAGTTCCAGAAATCACATCACCTAAAAATATGAACAAAACAAAATTGAATACAACCTTACGTTCTTGTCTAACCAGATTGATGAGGATAATAATCAACTAAAATCAAAACTGATGATAAGAGTAAAAGTCCATCCATATAAATTCTTAAGTAAAAGATTTAAGAACATGGTCTCACCAATAATAATCATGTAAACAATTAGAATACCAACATTAGCGACGACAACACATGTTTCTATCAGTGCTTTTCCGTATTTCCCAAAGGCATCCCCCATCAGATTTCCATAGGAAGAAAGCTTTCCTGCCCTTGAAAACCTGATCATGAACTCAATTGACTTCCCTGTCAATAATGCTGTTAGGATTATTGCAAGAAGACCAGGCACCATTCCCAACTTTTTTACGCAAGCAGGCAAGCCCATTATCCCAGCACCAATAACTGTGGTGGACAAATTGAAAACAGCCCCAGAAAATGAAGCTCCATTAAATTCATGAAACTCGCCATCTGTTTCTTGAGACTTAGGTAACAAAGGTGCATTCTCATCAGAAACTTCTCTCTTCCTTATTTTCTTATTCTCTGCCTCAGGTGCAAGAGTTCCAATTGTCATTTTCAGCTTTCAATTTTCTCTCTCTCACTCTCTCTTCCTTCAAAAAAAAAAGAGCTTCTCTTTCTCTAAATTTCAAATCAGCTTTTTGATAATCTGTCAAAAACTATATTGTATCATGATTCAAAATCCATATATCAACAGCAAAATAAGTACCGAATCAAAGAGTCAAACAAATCCAGAGATATTGACTTCAAGATATCTTACAAAACTACAAACAAAAACACAAAACCAAAGTAAAATAATTAGAAGCCCGGTCATATATTCCGATGTGCGTGGCTCGATAGCGGAAACCCGATGGCATGTGGCCTAACAGATCTTAAACCCGTCTCTTATACCATCTTAATAAATGTGATTTAGCGTAACTCAACCATACAAAACCGACTTGTAAGGTGAGAATTGCATTCTCCCCACTTATAAACACATGTTCAGGCCATAAATTGTCCTGATGTAGGACTCTTAAGGTTGGCATTGACTCTTTTATTATTACTATCAATTAAAGTGGCACTAACAACTATTTTACAACAATCTCCAAAAGGATTTGAACAATCTATTTCTCAAAGTTATAAAATCAAACTCTTATCACTTGATTGAATTCCACACAATCACACAATTACCACATCAACTTCCATCTAATCTTTGATTAGCTAATAAAAAATATCTACATTTTTATTTCATAATTCTAAAACTACCAAATCTAAATCAGGATCTGATTCATAATTGTGGGGATTTGCTAACTGCAGCGAACCCGTTCTCTCTTATGAATGGAGAATACTTATTATGGATATTACTACAATTATATTCATGAAATTGGTGTAAACAGAGACACAGAGAAAAACACAAATATAAACAGTATTATTGATTGAAATTGGAAATTGATGCAACATTGGGTGAATTTAATAATCTTCACCAAATACAACGAAATCAGTGAGTAAATGCAATTAACAAAGGGAAAACGAAAACGAAATCAGAATCAGAATCATTGGAGTAATTTCAATTTCAATTTCAATGGAACTAATTCGTGAATAATGAAAAACCTGTTTGGCGCGAAACAGTTGGAGAACGGGAAAAGCAAGAATAAGCGATTCCACTGAATAAGTTAACATTTTCGTACTTCATTCAAATCTATGAAATAGAGATTTAGATTTATTTTTTTACTAGAGTCGGATTAAAATATAAACAAAATATTTGTGTGTTTATTTTTTATTTTAACTTAAATTACTTATAAAATGATAAAAAAAAATAATATAATAAAATTAAAACAAAAATTGAAAAGAGTATAATTGAAATAAAAATAGACTACCTTAAAATTAAATTTTGTTTTTATATATAATTATAAATTTTAATATAAATTACTTATACTAATAATATAAAATAATTTTAATAAAAATATCACTTTAAGATTCTCTTATCTAAAATTTTTGTTACTTTCTTTTGTTTTCTACTCTTCTTTTGATTCTCCACTTGTGTGTACGTAATTCTTTCAACATCTTTTTTTCTCTATCAATCACCATCACTATTAATTTATTTAATTTTATTTTATATCATATCAATCTTATAATGTATTAACTAATATAGAATAAATATAAATTAATATTGTTTAATCATAAATAAAATATTATTATTATTAGATTTACTATAAATAATTAGAAAATAAATTTTTACAATCTCTTTTCATCTTATTTCTCTTTCACTTAATTTTAGCTTAGAAAGCATAATATTCTAGAAAAGGCATTCCTACATTTCCTTCTTTATTTAACACGTTGCATTTTTTTTAGCATTTTCTATCTAGCTCAATTCATATTCAATTTTGTTCCAATTCTGATTACAAACTAATCGATGAGCAAATCGGTTTCAATTTTTTTTTCATTTTAATAATACCAATTTGTCTAATCAATATGTAAAAGTAGCTCATAAATATTACTGTCTAATTCTGAACTCTCTCATTTCTCTCATTCTTCTCCCATCAAATTGTTGATCTTTCTCTTCTCTCAAACTCATCTTAATAGTCTCCATTGCCCCCTCAAGCATCATTTTCATTTTTTCATGCCAACACCTTTGTTTCTATCTCAATCTTTATTTCAGTTTCTTCATCCAACACTATTTTCTTCATTCATTATAGTCGAACCCTTTGAGATGATCAAGGACATAAATGACCAAAAATGACCAAAAATAAATGTAGAAGATTGCGGTCAAAGTCCATCATAAATAGAAGGTTTTGTCTAACACAAATGAGCATTTCAAGTTGATTGTCATTGACAAATACATGAATTTTTATGATCCATTGAGTGATTTTTGTTGACCGATCTGTAAGTTTATATGCGGTCTCTAAGAGGGGGTTGAATTAGATTTATTGGACTTTTCTCATTTTGAAGCATTATCACTAATTTTATTATTTTTCAAAAAAGATATGAAAGTAAATATGCTGAAAAATAAATGCAGAAAGTAAAGGACACAACGATATATCCCGGTTCCCCTCACAATCCGAGAGTACTCTAGTCCCCTCACTTTCTGTGAGAGATTTTCCAATATGTCAGATCTATGTACAAGTGTTTCGCCAAGACCTATCCTACAATCTTATAGCATTAGCAACACAATCAATAAGGACAATCCCATTATGATATTTACAAAGTGCAACAAGAGAACAATCCTCCCTTATTCACTCTCTTGCTTCCAACAATCCTGAACAGCAAGGAAATCACAACAATCTGAATTTTCACAAGTGTTTGAAGTTGTATAATAATGTATATCAATTCCTAGAATTGATCTTCTCTATCAAGTAGGTAATTCACAATATGTAACACAAGTGCTCAATGATTATAGTGTTGAAACTTTCACCGATGAATGGAAATGTATGCAGTAAGTTTCAAATAAAAAGTTAAGTCACAAGGCACTAGTTTTGAAAATAAGAGAGTAATGAGTTTGGATTGCTATGAAAGAGAGACGAGTTTTGAATTCTAAAATGCATGGTATATATAGTGCCTTAACACATCTCTAAAAGTGTGTGTATACGTGAAAATATGACATGGTTGATAATAGCATTCAAAAATTCGTTTGGATAAGAAAATGAGTGAACCACTTGTAACACCTCAAAATTTGCCCTCCTCTCTTGGGACTAGCATTAACATGTTTGCATTTCATTTTAGGACATTAGGCATTTCATATTGCATAACATGTGGTTACATAGTGCAAGCTATCTTCCCAAGTCTTGAATCAGAAGATGAGGAAGTCAGAAAATGCAAGCCTAGGGTTGTACTGATTGATCATGGGCCATCTGAGGATTGAGCTGTGAATTAGGGTTTTGTGACTCCCAAGGGTATTGGTCTTCATGTTGATGGAATCGATACATCATCATCATCATGGTTGGACGTCATCTGAAGATTGAAGAAGATTCCTTGAGATTAGGGTTTTGACCACTGGTCAACCCTAATCAGTTGCATTGGGCCAGTCAGGGCTTAGTCAGGAGATGAGGTTTCTGATGGTTGTGGGGTTCATTTTGTGACTATATGGTGCTTATTGAGGCTAGGGTGTCACCCTTGAGCCATTTCAGTTGGAGATTGGGGTTTAAATTGATCTATGCATTGCCAGATTCATCTATCAGATGAAAAGTCAACTGTGGTCAACTGTACATGATCTGATGGATTTGGAGGTGGAAATGAGTTAGACACACTTCATTCATGTTGGAACAAGTGTTAAATGACATCTCAAAGCTTAAAAAGGAAGAAAATCAAGTCAGGACAAAAACTGCCAAAAATAGCAACTGACTTGTAATAGAAGTTTCCAAAAGTGGAAAGTTTTGACCTCAAAAACAGAAGTCCAAGGAAGCTTCAAATGAAAAATTGTTCAACATGACAGATGTAGATCTTGTTCTCACCTTTCCAAAAAGTCCAAGAACTTGAAAATCCAATGTACGGTTTGCAAGATATGGTCAGATGAATTTCAGAAAAGACCGTAATCGGGAGGCCATAACTACCACATACTTTGTCCAAATTGCAAGTTCTTTATATGCACAAACTCCATTTGACATGTACTTTGAGGGTGCATCATTGGATTTTCCCAAAAATGCTCAATGCAAAAGGTCAAATTTCAACTGGACTGTTAAATGAACCAGGGGCAAAATCGTCCAACTTGTGAAATAATTGGAATTTTTGAGTGGGGATTTTTGCAACACCTCACAAATGGCATTTGAAATTTGTTGGAATATTCACAACATGCCTAGGCCTTGCGGTTTGAGAATTGGATTTGAAAATGAATTGGAAAAATGGACACATAAGCCATCACATGGTGAAATTGGAAAATATTGGGAATTTGCAAATGAGGCCAATACCAACAGCTCCCAAATGATATTTTGGACTTGCTCAAAGTGTTAATTTGCTGCTGTCATGCTTCTAAATTCAAAAAGAATTAAAGTCCAAAATGCACACAAGCCAATTCTCACTAATTCACTTTTTTTTTCATTAAGCATAATTAAGACCTGGATTAGTGTTTGGTATATATATTTAATCCATAACAGAAATGCAGGGTTAATCATTTTTCTCTCACAATCACATTTGGCACAAACACACTTTTCATCTAACAGAAGATAACAGAAAATTTTCTCTCCTCTCTCTCATTTCTCACGAAGAGCTTCATCACAATTCTTGCCCAAATTGATGAAGACTTTGTGAACTTTGGCAAAA